>NW_005371972.1:218800-235013 GCF_000412655.1 Myotis brandtii | reverse complement strand
GACTGCTGTCATCTCCGACATCGCGGTCTGGAGTCTCCCGCCCAGCACAGGTTCAATCTGCTGAGTTGTTTGTGCCCTTCCAATAGGAGGCCGGGGGCTATGAAAGTCAAGTTCTATAGTTAATGCAGCTGCAGGCTTCCTGTTCTGGAGGCAACCTGTAACCAGCTATGTATTGAACGCCAGGCTCTTTGGCAAGAACTGGGGATGCAGCCATTCATAAGGCCACCTCCATAGTCATTTCCAGGCCACATTTTAGTCTCCGTAGATGCGATACCTCATAAGCACGAGGCAGGCCCATTGCCCCATCCCTCCTCTGCACACATGCCCGGGTCGGCAAACACGGACAGAACACCCTCTATTGTCTGACCTTGGGTGAGGCCTGCAGACTCAGGAGTGAGCCAGACAGACCGTCCTTGACATGCTTGGAACTCTCGCAGAATTCGACAGGATTCTGTTATCTGGTGGCTGAGTTATCTGCTATTTTGTTTATAAAATAAAGCACATGGCTCTACTATGCCCTAGAATAATCCCCATTTTTCCTCCACTGAAGACTTACAGCCCCAACTTTCCTCCACAGCATTTAGCTCTCCAGGGGTGTCAGAAAATACTCCCCTTCCCCAGGCATCTTCAGTGCAGACTCAATGTCACTCCAAAGTAAAGCTACTTCCTACAGCGCTATTAGGAGGGAGGCATTCCTCACCAAACTATAAAAGGCACCGAGGAACCACAATCGCAGAAACTCGGATCTCCTACTTACACCTTTTTAAGGCAAATGTGTCCACGGCAAATCATTGCCCCCAGGGATTGCTAAATGATCCCTTTGCCTATTCTTCCATGTTTTGGTCACTGTGCTCCATTGGCGTTGCTCAAAGTCTGAGTTCCCTGCCCACAGTGTGTAAGTGCCAAGGCTGCAGGTGCAGACAAGGCAGACACAGGTTTGCTCAGTGTGAGACTCTGTGCCTGCAGATTGGCATGCAAGCTCCATGCCCATTCAATTGCTAAAGGCAAAGGGGACCTCGGACCTTGGGGGAAGGCAAAGGGGACCCCGTCCTTGGGGAAGGGCACAGTGAAATTGTACTTACCAGTTATGAAGGCAGGTCAGAGAACCAACCCCACGACTCGTGGAGACATTTAATGACACTGTCTCCATGGTTATAACTAGGGCATTAACCACCTGTTCTTTGGAAGAAAGATAAGCCCAGGCGTGGGGCAGGGGAGCTGGTCTTCCCCATTAGGTGCTTTGGAAGGAGCAACATTTTGGTTTGTGCAGTTCGGGGCTGGCTGGTGACTCAGTGCTTACGTGTGAATAACCGACTGCTCATAATGGCCTGTTCTGGCTGCGGCTGAGAGGGCTGGGGGAGCGGGGTGGGGAGGTCTCTCAGGGGAGTCCATTTAGACAGGAGATGGCAGCTTTAATCTAATTGCAGGGGATTACCTTGCTCATGAAAACGTGGACTCCGCTACACAGATCTTTGCAGAGACCTGGAGTACTGACCGGATTAATATTCCTAAGATGCTTTCCTCCCAACAGCCTTTGTCTCCTTCAGATGGTATCTCTTCCAAGAATTGGGAGGATGCAGTGGTGGAGGGCCGTGGCTTTCAAACGTCTCAGAGGGGACAGGCACGTGGGTAGCTTACCCTGTAGACGGCTGCTGCGGGCTGAAGGAGGGGGACGTGGACAGTGAGGTACTGAGACACGCCCCTCCCACCCAGGGCCGCCGCCCTCCTCTGGGCCTGGGCCCCAGGGCTGCCTGGCTCAGCTGTGAATGGACATTAGTGCTTGTGCCCAGTGATACAGGGATGTCAGCCCAGCCCCGACTCTGCCCAGTTCGCTGCCCTGTGTCCTGTGTGGGTGTGGCTGTGGCCGGAGGCTGTCCCGGCTGAAGGGCTGCCCTTACTGACCGCTCCTGCCTGCCACGTCCCACTCGTCTCCACGGATCACCACATGCCCGTCACAAGTGCCCATTGCAGTGGTGACTGCTGCTCTTTATGGAGAAGTGGACACTGGGACTCAGAGCTGAGCCACTTCCCCAGCTTCCTTGGCCAGGGCGGGGCAGTGCCAGGACTCGAACCCAGGTCAGCCTGGCTCCATTACCAGTGCTCCTGATTAATCTTCTACCTCCTCTTATTCCCAGATGCTTGGATTTGGTGCTCAAACAAGGGCCTGCATGAGAACCAGAGGGGGAAGCTTTTAAAAAAACACCAGGGCCTGGGACCTACTCCAGACAATCACAGAATTCCCAGAGATGAGGCCCAGGCACTGCTGAGCAAAAAAATCTGTTGCTGTGGCCCGGCTGGTGTGGCTCAGTGGTTGAGCACCGACCTATGAACCAGAAGGTTATGGTTCGGTAACTGGTCAGGGCACATGCCTGGGTTGCAGGCTCGATCCCCAGTGTGGGGCATGCAGGAGGCAGCCAATCAATGATTCTCATCATTGATGTTTCTCCCTTCCTCTCTGAAATCAATAAAAAACCAAAAAACCAACCAACCAAACAAACAAAACAAAACAAAACTCTGCCGGCAATTCCCATGTCCCCACCAGAGCGCCTCTGGTCTCGCCCAGCGGTGGGAGGTGGTGCTTGGGTTTGAGTTGTCCACCATCCATGGGTGGTGGTGCTAACCTGTGGCACTTGGGGGCCCCAAGTCCAGGAGAGGGGGTTCAGATGATCCCCAAAGCCCGGAGAAAGCTGCCTGCCGAGCCCCTGCTCTGGTGCGTGGCCCTGGGCCGGCCGCAGGAGCACTCTGAGACTGAGCCTTCCCATCTGGACAGTGGAGGTCGTCCCCTGGCCCAAACAGAGTTCCAAGGCCAAGGTGATAAACTGGTGCCTGAGGGCTGGCCCTGAAGGTCATGTTAACTTACACTTGCACGGGTGAACGTGGTTTTGAATTAGGTACCAAGTTTTAAGCATCAGGAGAGCCCGTATAAAAATCTGCATTGCCAGCTTCCCCTCGGTCTGAACACTGTGGTGCTGGTGGGCACGGCCACCTGAGGCTGAGCTTCAGCTGCCTCCCTGGTGGGCTGTGGGGGTCCCAGCTGCCCCTGCCCACCAGCCTTATGGTCTCACACCAGCCTGGACTGACCCCAGGGCCAGGTGAGTTGGTGACCTCCCACTGAGCTTAAATTAGAGAATACATTTTTTAAAATGGATAACCACGGCTTGGCCTATGGTAGCCAGTGAACGGAAATTCTTATTTGTATTTTACTATCACTGTTATTCTCCCTCGTCCGGCTGTCCCAGCTCCAGCATCTCCCCGGGATGCTCACGCCCAGTCATGCACGGAGACGTTCCTGGGGCGCCCTTCAAGCTTTTGTGAAGGGAGAACCCCCTTTAAATATGCCCATCCATGGGTGGTGGTGCTAACCTGTGGCACTTGGGGGCCCCAAGTCCAGGAGAGGGGGTTCAGATGATCCCCAAAGCCCGGAGAAAGCTGCCTGCCGAGCCCCTGCTCTGGTGCGTGGCCCTGGGCCGGCCGCAGGAGCACTCTGAGACTGAGCCTTCCCATCTGGACAGTGGAGGTCGTCCCCTGGCCCAAACAGAGTTCCAAGGCCAAGGTGATAAACTGGTGCCTGAGGGCTGGCCCTGAAGGTCATGTTAACTTACACTTGCACGGGTGAACGTGGTTTTGAATTAGGTACCAAGTTTTAAGCATCAGGAGAGTCCGTATAAAAATCTGCATTGCCAGCTTCCCCTCGGTCTGAACACTGTGGTGCTGGTGGGCACGGCCACCTGAGGCTGAGCTTCAGCTGCCTCCCTGGTGGGCTGTGGGGGTCCCAGCTGCCCCTGCCCACCAGCCTTATGGTCTCACACCAGCCTGGACTGGCCCCAGGGCCAGGTGAGTTGGTGACCTCCCAAGGAGCTTACATTAGATAATACATTTTTTAAAATGGACGGAAATTCTTATTTGTATTTTACTATCGCTATTATTCTCCCTTGTCCGGCCGTCCCAGCTCCAGCATCTCCCTGGGATGCTCACGCCCAGTCATGCACGGAGACGTTCCTGGGGCGCCCTTCAAGCTTTTGTGAAGGGAGAACCCCCTTTAAATATGCCCCCGACTCCTCCAGACTCAGCTGCTGCACACCAACCGCCAGTTTCCACCAGAAAACAACAGGGAGTGGTTTCCCTGGTAACCCCCACGTTGCCGCTTCAGGTTGGCACACTGTGCCCTTGGAAACCTGAGCAGCCAGGGGCTGGAAGGGGAGGCAGCGTGTGCAGAGGCTGAGATGGGACCAGGGCTCCAGGAGGCAGGGCTCAGCCCTCTTCCTGGCCGCTCGCTCTCTGCACAGGACTTACAACCCCCCGAGAGGCCTCTGCCCGCCAGCCCCAGGCTGTGACAGAACCACCCACACGCTAGGGCAAGAGGGTGCCAGGGGCGGGTGGCCATGGGAGAAATGCTGCCAACTTTGAGAAACCCCTGTCCCGTTTCTGGGGCTGAAATCATTCCAAACCGGGTGTATTCTAAAGGGTAAATTATATTCTGAAGGCATCAAAGGAATAATTCAGATTCTCAGCTTTGAACCAAATCCTAGAAATCTTGGTCAAGGGCACTCAGACCAAGTGGCGGCATTAGAGAGAGAGAGATTGAGGGGGTGGGGAGAGGAAACAAGAATGGAAAGGAAAAAAAGGGGGAGGCACCCTTTTCAATGTTTTCTGCGGGTAATGAGCAGAGAAGAAACTTTAGTGTCAGTCTGCTTTCGTGCCCCTGGGGCGAGGGAGAGACGCGGATTCCAGGCTCAGCCCTGACACTGTCCTCCTTGGTCACCCCCCTCTCTGTGGTTCAGCATCGCCAGGGAAAAGCTCTGTCCTTTCTGCTGGGGTTTGAAAGCAAGAACCCGGCTTAGGTGCCTCAAACCTGAGAATCTTCCTCTTTTTAAAAACATACATATCTTTATTGATTTCAGGGAGGAAGGGAGAGGGAGAGAGAGAAAAATCAATGATGAGAGAGAATCATGGATCGGCTGCCTCCTGCACGCCCCCTACCGGGGATCAAGCCTGTAACCTGGGCATGGGCCCTGACCTGGAATCGAACCATGACCTCCTGGTTCATAGGTCGACACTCAACCACTGAGCCCCGCTGGCCGGGCCTGAGAATCTCTCCATGTAATGACACCCTGGCTGACTCATGGTCTCTGAACTCAGGCCGCTGTTAATGTATGGCAGGCCCTGACTTAGAAAGAAACCGAGGCTCGCAGCACATAACTCCACATCCATGGCCATCGCGGTGCTTTGTTATTTGTAGACGTTCGCTGAGTGCCTTTGTACCAGGCACCGTGCACATGCAGACTGCGCGGAGCTTAGCATCTTTGCGGAATATCAGGTTTGTGCTGAGCCCACTGGCATGAATTGAGATGCCCCCAATCCTCTACAGGGGTTTGATTTTATTCCTCCTGGTCCAGAGAGCTGTGCACAGTTTTACAAGAACGGCCGCGGGCAATCGCTCCTCATCAGTGGCCTCCCGTAATGACAAGTGTGGGCGGGACCAGCGTTCACGTAAATTGCTGAACACCGACTTGGTGATGGGTCCGACGTCCATTATCAAGGGGCAGAAGAATAATGGGCTGATGGACCCAAGACCCATGGGGCCTTCTGTGTTTATGTTCCTAATATATTTCATGTACATGGACATTCAGATGAATGTTCACCTATTTGCATTTCAGTCGGTAACCAGCACAGTTGCTGAATGAAGTGATATTTCCAGTGGGGCAGAGAAGAGGGAGCGAAGCAGAATGATGGGGAGGGAAGGCTCGGGAAGGACGGAGGTGAGGAGGAGAGGATGGCGTTGGTCAGAGGCGCTGCTGGAGAGACGAGGCAGCATCCTTTCGGAGCGGGGCTGGGAGAGGTGGGTTCAAGAGAATTGTCGAGGGAAGGGCCACCGCCCCTCGGCTTGGGGGCTGCCCAGCTGGGACATTTCAGTCTGAATCTGAGGAGGGGGGGTGTCTGGTGAGTCGGGCCAAGAGAGTGTGTGCACCGGCGTTAGGGCAGGACTCCAAGCCCTCACAAGGCCCCCAACGGCCCGTCAGAGTGAGGTACCACCATCCATCCCCTCAGCCTAGACGCGGGCTTCTCCCAGCAAACGTATTCTGCACCTGGGACATATAGTGACCATATAGCCATCTTGGCTAAGGTTTGTTTAGAAATCGGCATGTGACAAGCACCTCATGGTAATGATTTCATTTCATGCCAACACCCCTGGGAGGGAGTTCTTGTCATGATGGCCTCACTAGAGGAAACTGACCGGTTTGGTGGTGGGTCAGAGGTTGATGGCCACGGGGCACAGGAACAGCAGGAGGAAAGCCATTGTGACAGGATAAGGACATGGGAGTCTAGGTCCAGAGACATGGGAGCTGCCCGAGGCTACAGAGCTTGTACGTGGTGAAGCCAGAGGCCAGCAGTCCTGGTCCCCCCAACCTGCCACCTTCATTCTGCTTCTTTCCCAAGCTGTGCCGTCACATGGGATGGAGCATCAGTCTCTCCCCATCTCCTGAACATTCACCTTCCATCAACCTCCGTCAACCTCGTCCATCAAGGCTCAGCTCAAGCTGTGCGTCTCTCTGTGGCCCTCTCCAGCTCAGCCCATGCACCCAGGCTTCCCTCGCTTGGCGCAGGGAAAACAGTGAATTTGGACAAGCAGCAGCCAAGCTCCCTCCGCCATCATCGCGGGAAACAAGGAGACCTGGTCTCAGCCCATGGCCCTGGGCTGTGTTCTCTGGAGGGTAACACCCCGTCTCTGGGTTTTGATAACAGATCTACCTCTACCCAGGATTACATTCTGTTTTCTCTTTTGTTATCTTACCCAAAATGAGCTCAAGGGAATGGAGCCTATTCATGTTTTGGCTGCTGCTAATGAACTTATTCTAAAAAAAAAAGAAAAAAAAAGCCCACAATTTCCCCAGCCTAAATTAGACATCTCTTCACGCGGAAAGAATAAGTTATACCCACCGTTGGCTCTTGAAGGAAACAAAATAGAAAATGAAGAAACATACAATGTTTGCTCCCTCCATCCTTGCAAACACAAGCCAACATTTTTGTGGCCTCAGGTATTGGCATCTGATCTGTCCAGCTGGAACCTTTGCCCCCAGATCTGTACCTGGCCGGTCCCTGGGCCTCGGGCCTCAGGTCAAATGTCTTAATTACTTTAGCTGATGCTCCATCCCATTCCATTTTCTCTTGCATCACTCTAATTTTCCTCCTAGCATTTCTCCCTCTCTCAAGTCTTCCTGTTTGTCTGTTTCCTTACTTATTGTATCTTCCCATTAAACGTAAGTTCCACAAGCGTAGAGAACTGGTTTGCCTGTTTCCCCTGGTTTGACGTATCCAGATCGTCAGCAGTGTCTGGCACGAGTAAACGTGGTGAGTGAGCGTAGCTCCGGCCATGCCAGGGATGTGCCCTAGGACAGGTGGGCACACGTGTGGATTTTGTCGACCGAACCATGAACTAAATGAACAGCAGATGGGACTGCCATTTCCAATCTGAAAACTCTTCCAGGAGAAAATATCTAGAAATACCGGACAAAACAGAACAAATCTCCTCTCAGATGCTTCACTGAGTTTGCAAAAACGGAAGGGAAATTTCCAAGGACTGAAAATAAAGAGGCTGAAAACCAGAGTGGTGAGCGGGGCTGAGCCATGGCTGTTGAGAACATTGGCAACCTGTGGGCCCAAGAGGCTTGGTTCTCAGGGGAGACAGGATGCAGGCCTTGGACCTGCCAGAGGTGGGAAGTGAAACTATTACCATTCTTGAAAGGCTATGGGTTATGGGGAGAAATTTACTTATTGTCAACAGGCGATGGCCCGGCCGGCATGGCTCAGTGGTTGAGCATCTACCTATGAACCAGAAGGTCACAGTTTGATTCCCGGTCAGGGCATATACCCAGATTGCGGGCTCGATCCCCAGTAAGGGGCGTGGGGGAGGCAGCCGATCAATGATTCTTTCTCATCATTGATGTTTGTGTCTCCCTCTCCCTTTCTCTCTGAAATAAAAAAATATATATATTAAAAAAAAGAGACAGAGAGATGAGAAGTACATAGTCAGTTCTGTTCTTGATAAAATGGTTCACCCAGAGAATTCCCAACAACAGTTAGTCTGCTCATAAGTTCAAGGTTCAAATTTATGTAGCCCACATGGCCCAGGAAATCTTAAGGTGAGAAAGGAATGCAAAGCAGTTTCCAACTGGTGCTGCCCTATGTCTGCACCCAGGGTGAATAGGGGAGCCCCAGAGCCCTTTCCTTTCAAAGCTTGGTCTTTTACTTAAGAAAGGCCTTCAGCCCGTCTGACGTGGCTCAGTGGTTGTGTGTTGACCTATGAACCAGGAGGTTACGGTTCAATTCCTGGTCAGGGTACATGCCTGGGTTGCTGGCTCGATTCTCAGTATGGGGCATGCAGGAGGCAGCCGATGGATGATTCTCTCATCATTGATGTTTCTATCTCTCTCTCCCTCTCATTTTCTCTCTGAAATCAATAAAAATGTTTTTAAAAAAAGAAAGAAAGAAAGGCCTTCGCCTCCAAGGATTAAATCTATGTCCATTGGCCAGAACTGTTTCCCATGTCTGTCCCCTCTCTCAGCTGCGAGACTCGTGGGCTGAGTATTTTTAGCGGAGGGAATAGTTTGGATTCTGCTAACCAGGAAGCGGGAGGAGTAGAGGCTGACGAAGAGGCCAGTGTTGTCAATGCTAGTTCTTAGGATTAGAAAGACAGAAACTAAAATGATGTGATAAGATGATTATCTACAGAGGAAACGCCAAAGACTCCACTGAAAAATCATTAGAATTAATAAGTGAGATCAGCATGCATGCTCTTATAAGATCTGTATATAAAAAGTAATTGCACTCCTATAGACGGGCACCCACTTATGATAGCGATAGAAACACTACAGTACCCAGGAATAAATTAAACAAGATGTATGCAAGCCAGTTATGGGTAAAATTACAAAATTATTCAAAGACATAATATTAGACTTAAATGGAGAGATTGATCATGTTTATGGATGGGAAAAATCAATAGCATGAAGATGAAAGAGGCTAACACCTCAACGCTGAACAATTCCACTTCTATGTTAATGCCTCGGAGAATGCTCCCATGTACACTGTAGACAAATGAAAGACTTTTCATAGCAGGGGTGTTTTAATAGTGAAAAGCGAGTTTCTATCAACAAGAGAATGTAAATCAACTTGGTAAGTCCATCTAGTGGAATAATCTACAATAGTAAGAATGAATGAGCCACAATCAATGTGCCAACAAGCATGGCTTCTAGACTAGAGTGTTAAGCTAAAAAGCAAGTCACAGGAAAAACACACACAATATTATTCCACTTACATATGGTCAAGACATGCAACTTAGAATTGTATATTGTTTATGGACACAAATATATGAAATGATAAAGAGATGCATACAGACTATTAGCACCAAATTCATGGAGGGGGGAGGGGGTTGGCAACAAGGGGATGGCTGGACCAGAGTGGTAAGAAATACAGAGGGTGCTTCAAATGTGTTGCTAATGTTTTAGATCTTAATTTCAGTAGTGGCTTTGTGGCTGCTTATTGTAGTATTCTTTATACACTTTTTTTGGTAAATGTGAAATCTTTCAAAATAAATTTTTTTTTAAAGTATGAGGGAAATGTGTTTTTGTTTTAATATATATTTTTATTTATTTCAGTGAGGAGGAAGGGAGAGGGAGAGATAGAAACATCAATGATGAGAGAGAATCATTGATTGGCTGCCTCCTGCACGCCCCCTACTGGAGATAGAGCCTGCAACCCAGACATGTGCTCTGACTGGGAATGGAACAGTGACCTCCTGGCTCATAGGTCGATGCTCTTCCACTGAGCCACACCAGCCAGACCAGGGAAACGTGTTTTGATTCATGTAATCCATTCATAAACTATTTCCAGTATAAATGATTTTTAAAGATTACCTATTCTGACCTCTCCATTTAACAGAAGCCGACACATAACCAGTTGATGGCAAAGTCAAGACTAGAACTCAGGCCCTTCCTTATATAGAACCATTTTGCCAAATGAAACATCTCTGTAAGTTACTGGTTTTGTAGGTTAGGATTTCTATGTATTGAATTTCTTCAAACAGGTTTTCCAAATACAGACAGGAAACAGGCCAAATGTAGCTTGCATTGAGAAGGTTAAAAAAAATGTGTCATCCTTATCTTTCCTCTGGTAACATCAGGATAAAGCTATTGACATGTTGGCTCGCAGGAAAAGATACATGGGGCTTTAAATGTATGCCAGCTCTGAGATTCGGAGAGTCTCTGACTGGGGATCGGAGAGCTGGGTTTGAGTGTGGATTCTGTCCCTTGCTCACTCAATGACCTTAAGCAAGTTTCTAATGTCCCGGAGCCCTGTTTTCCCCCGGTGCACAGGGAAGGGACGGAATAACATGCTTTTTCAGGTGAATTCCAGATCCAAGAGAGTTTAATCTCGGGAAATAACGTTAATGGCGGGGCGAATGCAAGGAAGCAGAAACGAGAGAGCCCCATAAACCAAGAGTCACGAGCCACAAGAGCAAGAAGAGCAACAAGAGAGAGAGCCCCAGGAGATTATGTCTTCCCCAATTTTTGCTTGCTTGCAGTGGCCACGCCCATCTGGCCAATGATCTTTGTCCCCAGGAGTGACTGACAGGGAAGTACCTTCCCTATGTCATCTCAGCTTCACTGGGCATGGGCCTGTCTTCTCTTCATTGGCTCCCTTCCCGCAGCGTTTTGCAGGGAATAGGCTCATGGCTCCCTTGGGCCTGCAGAATTGCAGCTTCCTAGTGAATCTACCCAAACAACATGCCTATACGGTCTGGCTTCCCCCTTTGCTCCTTTCCTATTATTGATAACTAACTAATTACAAAGGCATCAGTAAGATTCTGCTTACGACCCTTTCAAGCACCAGGATGTTACACTACGAAAGATGCTTCTTGAAGAAAAAAAAAAAAAAAACCTCCCTAAAGTTGATTTGCCAGAGCTGATAAACACCCTCTTCCTCCGTCCTCGGAGGAGTGCGGGGCCTGGTTTTTCTAGGAAAGTCTATTTAGACTCTGACACAGATTGCATTTCTTTTTAAAGCAACGAGAGTGATAAAGCATCTTAGTATAAAATCAATAGGAAGCAGTTTAGTGGCCTCTGAAGTCTTCCAGGCAGCCTTTCCTTTTAGCCCTTCCTACAGGAAAGATTAAATGAGAAGTTACCAGCTTCCTTGTGTGTTTTAGTTATTTGCTACGTAAATCACTGGGGGAAAAAAAAGCAAAAACTACTTAGGAAACCATTTAGAGCTGGGGAGGGATTGTCTCAGCTTCTAGCACCTCTCACCCACATATAGAATGAGGGGGAAAAAAAAAGGCCCTTGTATTAAAATCATTGACGGGACTGAGAACCTCGGGGTTATTTTTCTTAAGCACGATGTCATTGTTTCTTAGACTTTGGAAGAAAAAAAAAAAAGGAGAGAGAATTTTGTTTCCATTTTCTCCCTAGAAGCTTTTCTCTCCATCTGTTGAGCAGCCGCAAAGAAATGTTCACATTGAGATTGCTCAAACATGATTGGGTATTGACAATGTGTATTATTATAAGAGAATATTGTAGTTGGAAGGACGTGGTAGAGAGAGAAAATGTGCTTCGCCGCGATCGGTGCTGGGCTAGGCTAGAGACCTGATAATTTCAGCTGCAGGAACCTATGGGTTTTATATGATTAACATTTTATGTCTTTGCTTGTGGGACCCTGAAGGAACATGGCATACAAGCCACTATTATATTAATACCAGCTAGCCCCTGGTGGTGCTCAGTAGTACCCTATTTTTAGTTCTCCCAACTTTTAGGCACGTGGTAGGATTACACTTCCCTGCCTCAGTGGGCCACGTGGTGACTTGCTTTGGTCAATGAACTATGAGCAAAAGTGCCATGTCTGACTTCTGGTGCAATATGAAGAGCTAGTGTGACTTGCCACATTCTCTTTCCTCTCTTGGACATGAAGGTGGCTGCTTCTTTAGTCTCATTTTCTGATCAACTTCAGTGAACAGACATCCCTATCTACCTGTACAGACATGTGGCATAACTGAACAGTAAAACCTTGCTCCTTTAAGTCACTGAGATCTTGTCCCTTTTGTTACTGCAGCATATCCTGGCCTATACTGACAGATACATGCATATTTACCTCTTACTATGGGTCAGGTAATAGATCAACACCGGCATGTGGATCATCACATTTAATTCTTTCAACAACCTTGGCATTGGACAAGATAATTATCCTCCTTTTACCGATGCAGCATCGTAGGCACAAAGACATAAAGCAACTTGGCCAAGGTCTCGGAGCGGGCATGTGACGAAGCTAGGCTTCCAACCCAGGCAATCCGCGCCCAGAGCCTGCCATAAAACCACTACGCTCTCCAGGCTGTTGACAGACGCTGCAGTGCTGCACGTGGGGAAGAAGAAAACACATTTTTTAAAACTAACCTTTGACCACCTCCCCTCCCATCGTGCTCCCTGTGGGAATAAAGGCAGGAGGTTAAAAAAGTCAATGCCACCACAGAATCAGGAACAGGGATGGCAGGCGGAGTTGCTCTGTCCTTAAAGAAAGGCCTGAGCTTATATTTAGGGGCAACTTGATAAAGAAATGGTAAGATCCTAAGAAATATCATGAGGCATTGTATTTATTGTATCAGATCTTTGCTTGTTGACTCAATGTCCTTTAAGACGCTGTCCCTGAGCTTGGGAGATGGACGTAAATGAATGTTGTGCTCAGTGCTGGGAGGGGTGCTCACTGGGAGAATGGGGTGGGGCACTTTGAACAGCCTGGCTTTCCAGGAAGGCTGGCTTGGGGGTCAGAGGGCAGGGGATGTCCTCTGAGCATCCTAGTTCCTCCTCCTCAATCACTTGACATAGCTATGGAACCCAGGGATCTAGCCAAACGTTCTGAAGTCAGCCCATCCTACCCTCCTACATAAAGAAAAGTTGTTTAAAATAGGGCCTCCTTTAATTTATCCCAAAAGTCTCTTTTATGTTCCCAAGCAAGAAGGGAAACACTAGTATTTTTTTTTTTTTTTACTTTCATGAAGAAGCCTAAAATTTCCCTTTGCATAACTTTGTGATTTTTATACATTTGGATCCTACTCACTCAAATTCGTAGTCACTTGGGAGTAAAGAGGACTCGCTTTATCTCCTTTTCACATTTGTGAGAAGTTGCTTCAACAGGAGACCAGGAAAACAAAACACAAACAAACCAACAAAGAAAACACAACCCCCCCAAACCCCCAAACCTCACAGTACTGATCCGTGGTTTGCCCACACTGGCGTTGGGATTTGAGATAATCTGAGAACAACCAGAAGGAAAAAAATAACTCCCCAACCCACACTTCAGAAATCTCTATTCAAAGCATTTTCTAAACTGAGGGAAGATTTGGGTGTTTCCCAAAATTATTCTTTTTATAACGAGGTTTTCCTTTAAACTTCGGATTTCAACTGGTGCCATGGGAAACAATGAAAGCTCCCTTCTTGTAACCTTTGAGAAAAGCCTCTTTCAAAATCGGTGGGTAAAAATATGCATTTCACGAAGTCATAGAAATAATGATCCTTTGCCTAGTGGAGTCTGATTAAACATGTTTTTAGACCCAATCTTAGAGAGTCAATTCATTATCTTCATAGGCAACACAGTGTAAGGAGATGAGGAGAACCCTACAATTAATTGTCTTACTAACAATGCCTGGGTAGTCCTTTCATTTAATTGGTCGCCTAATAATATGATTCCTTATTGATTTATTTGCTTACACGAGCAGCTCTAATATATGTAACTTCCCGCGGTCTTATTTGTAATGTAAGAAACACTCAAGGATGGCAGTCTCCAATGACCCGGCGCTGCCAAACGGATGGCTCTCGCATTAAGATGGAAATGACTATTGCACAAGACCCATAATCTTGTGATTTGTTTGCCTTGGAATCAGTGCAGCAAGTATGAGGCAATTTCGGTAGCAAAATGAAAAGGGTGTGCCATTCAACATTAAAGGGCACGCCGCTCATGTGGAGGAGGCTGCCTTTTAATGAGTGCATGGGATTGTCGAAGGATAGCAGGGAGCACGGGAGGGCAGGCATGCCACCTTCTGTCCTCCAGCCCCTGACGTGATTGGCTCACTCCAGGGCCAGTCAACCTCCCAGGTCACAGGTTAGGGGAGGAGCTTACCCAGAGCAGAGCCGGAGCACCAGTGAAGCCTGGGGTGTTAGGCTGCTCTGCAGGGACTGGTGAGTTACCGAGCCATCCAAGTTCTTGCACGTCGTTAACATGAGAGTGCAGGCGCCTTCAGTCTTTCTAGCTACCCGCATACCTTCATTTTCCTGCCCCCCAATATGTATCTGTAACATCCTGTGCTGACAGACAACCCCTGTGGTGTAGACCTCGAAGGGCTGAAGCAAGCACCCCAGGAGTGTGTGTATGTAATGAAGGTGTCTCAAATACCATTTAGCTGCCCCTAGGATGTAGGTTGCTGTTAAGGTCTATATGCATGGAAAAATTACTGTTTGTGATAAAATGTTTTCAAAGTATGACACAGCCATAGAGCCCAATTAAAGATGAGAAACGGAGGTTTAGAAGGGTGAAGGCGTGTCCGAAGTCACCAAGTACGTTACCAGTCTGTGCTCCCCATCACACTAGTGACCAGAAAGTAACACTGGAAACATCCTGAAAGGAGGCATTCCCCCCAATACCAGTGAACACCAATTTCCTTTCCTGTTCCTCCCATCCTTTCCATCCACAGTAGCAGGGCTGCCACTATGACTGGTCCTTAAAAATCTTATATATCCAACACCCATTTTTGATAAAAACTCTCAGCAAGGTGGGAGTAGAAGGATCATACCGATATGAATTTAATTAAATAAGAGCTCAAAGATGAGATAACGAAACAAAATGAGGTGGAGATTCCAAATTAATGAAATAGAGAATCCAAACCACACTGTTACAAATCATAAGTTAGAAACATAGACAAATTAGAAAACCAAGTTCCAGCATGGAGAAAAGATTTGAGCTAATCAAAATAAAAGAGGTGGAGAGAGGGTTTGGAAGAACAAAGCAGTTCAAGAATAAATAATAGATATAGGGAACAGACAAAGGAAATAAACTTAAGATGAGTTAGTGCACCTAAAATGTAAAACAAAAAACTCAAAGAAAAGGTAGAAGACAGTTTTCTCAAATGAAGGAATTACTAAGTTTGTATATTAAGAGGCTCACTATATCCTATATAATAAAAGCCTAATATACTAAGTGTCCAGCCGTCCAGTTGGCCGTTCAACTAATCAAAGTGTAATATACTAATGATATGCTAAGGTCGTTTAATCGCTCGCTATGATGTGCACTGACCACCAGGGGGTAGACGCTCCGACCGGTAGGTTAGCTTGCTGCTGGGGTCCAGCCAATTGGGACTGAGTGAGGGCTGGAGCCCTCCAGCTGTCCCTCCCCAGCCGGCTGGCCCCCATCGGCCCCCATCGGACTGAGCAAGACGACCCCCATCAGCCCTGATCGCTGGCCAGCCTGAGGGACCCCACCAATGCCCAAATTCGTGCACTGGGACTCTAGTATGAAATCCTATATAATAAAGAGGTAATATGCAAATTGACCCTCACACCCTCGCATCACAAGATGGCTGTCCCCACGTAGTCACAAGATGGCTGGCAGGGGAGGGCAGTTGGGGGGACCAGGCCTGCAGGGGAGGGCAGTTGGGGGCGATCGAGCTGGCAGGGGAGCAGTTAGTGTCAATCAGGCTGGCAGGGGAGCAGTTAGAGGGTTATAAGGCTGGCAGGCAGGTGGGTGGTTAGGAGCCAGCAGTCCCGGATTGTGAGAGGGATGTCTGAACACCGGCATTCAGACATCCGCCAAGGGGTCCCAGATTGGAGAGAGTGCAGGCTGGGCTGAGGGACCGCCCCCCCCCCCGGAACAAATTTTATGCACCGGGCCTCTAGTATAAATATAAAAATATATATATATGCTACAGGCCCAGCCGCTGCCATGAGCCACCATGCAAGCCGCAGGCCCCTCTGCACCGTGCAAGCCACAAGACCCAGAGTCCTGCCCACTGGCACTGCGGGACCTACAGCAGAGTCCCACCCGGCCTCCAGCACCACCATGGGACCCATCAATGCACCTCCAGTCTTTGGTCGTTACGGCATTACAACCACTGGGTTTTTATTATATATATATGTGTGTGTGTGTGTGTGTGTGTGTGTGTGTGTGTCTCACACGCACA
>NW_005371972.1:214719-218732 GCF_000412655.1 Myotis brandtii | reverse complement strand
ACTTCTACTGTTGTGGTAAACAACCTGCTTCCCTATTTATAATGGTCTCGCCCTCTAGCAACTTCAGCGGGAAATTATAGCTAATTTGCCTACAAACGTCAGGTGGTCATAGTAATCTGGCCACTCAGTGTATATATAGTTATTACCTTGTTCTTTTTGGTGCACGTGGTATTTGTATCAGTGAATTTGTAGGGCTTGTGTGAGCAACACGACCCTCTAAGTAGGAAACCCCCAGACACAGAATGGGGAGTAGCTGCTTTCTGGAATAAATGCACATGGGCCTGGCTGCTTTGTCAGTCCCTGCATTTGGGTGACACATCCTGGGATGAATTGGAGGGGATCACCAGGCCCCTGACTTGAAGTCAGACTCCTGGGCTATCAAGGCAAATAACTGGAAGTTCCCATTGGATGCTCCTGACGATCGGATGAGGCATCTCAGTGTTCCAGAGAAGACCGCCTTTAAAGATGAGACTGAACATTTATCTAACCTCTCAGCCCCAGGAAAGCAAAACAGATGTTTTTTCATGTGGAACTGAACACTGAGGAGCAAGAGGCAGGAGCTGGACACAGACAGACACATTGGTAAGAGTAGCAAGGCTTCCACTTCAGGTGGCAGCGAGCTGTGCCCAGGGGACACCAGGACCTCGGCAATGCTCCAGGCCCTCCAGGGGGCAACTTTCCTTTCTCCCCAAACACAGGGGCAGCTGAAGAGGAAGCAGGAAGAGCTGAGTGATTTACTCAAGGTTACCTGGTGCACCAGTCAGTCCTGGGTTAGTGTCCAGGCCATAGGTGCCTCTCTGGAAAAGGCAAGTCTGGGATTCACCTTCACTATATGGAACTGAACTGGCCTTGACCTCAACGCTTTGCTGCCTGAAAATGGGGAAAGCATGCATTCATATGTCCTGGGAAAGAACTTACTGTCTCCCCATAAATCACCGTGCCAGGACTCAGTTCCTTTCTCATGCATCTATCCCATAAATTATGGTGGGTGTCTATTTTGGCTTTGCCATCTGGAAAAGCGAGCTAATTTGTAGCTATTTCATCTGTCCTTGGGGGAAGCAGAAACATAAGATGAATGGTTAGCCTCAACTTGATATCTGTTGACAGATGACTCAAGAACGGTTGAAAATGGCTGGGTCTTGGGGAAGCCACATTTGAACACCTCCTTTGGAAAGGATAACTGGCTTATGCCCTTGAGTAGGTAGGTAAACACTCTGCTGGGCTGGGGGCTGTTGCCCGCACTCCAGAAAGAATGTGACCTCTTGCAAAGAATTTGCCTCCGATATGGACCTAAAGCTCTTCTCCTTCGTGATCTGATTATTAACAGGGCTTTAAAAAGCAGAGAGAAGAGACCTGGAAAGCAAAGTAGGAGCTAGAATCTCTCCTTTTAGACATAGAGATGCATGCATTTATGTGTTATAAATACAGGGTGTCCCCAAAACATGTACCCACACTTGGACAGCTGATACAGTTCAATTGATATTTCTTTCTTTTCAGCCAGACTAAGCCTTGAACAAAAGGAAATTCATTCTAAAATGCTACTGGAAGTTTGAAAAAGCACTTGAAGTACATACACTGCCTTTATAATTATTTAAGATTTATAAACATATTTTGGGGACGCAAGGTGTCTCAAAAAATTGTGTCCCCAAAAAATGTATACACACTTTAACAGCTAGTAACTCACTTAATTTACACTCTTTTTCACATTTAACTGATTTGAAATAATGGGTGAAGCTAGGCTAAGCTTTGAACAAAGAAAATGTATCTGGTAGACTTATTTATGGGGACACATAAAAGATAAAGTTTACAGTACAAAACCGGCAACAGTCAACAAATCGAGGGTGCACAAATACCAAACAAAATGATTCTTGATGTTTGAGATTCCATTGCTTCACATTATCAGCAGTGCCTAGACCAGGAAGGTCATCAGTGTGAAAATAGGCATTGACCAAAAAAAAAGTATTCATTTCTGTAGATTCTTTTAAATTTTGAAAATGAACTATATGCTGATAAACACTGATTTTGTAATCATTTTTTTTGGGAAACCCTATGTACTGTGACCCAGATTCTGCTAATATATAGAGGAAAAGGTAGAGACCACTTATATTAGGACAAAGTACTTTTATTTTCTAAAGTGGCAGGAACCTATTCTGTAAGTTTAACCTAGATTTTAATAGTTTCCCAATTTAGAGCTTATAAAGTGGCTGGCCATGGACATACAGTTGACCCTTGAACAACACGGGTTTAAACTGCCCGGGTCCACGTATACATGGATGTTTTACGACAAATACTATAAATGTACCTTTTCTTCCTATGATTTTCTTAATAACATTTTCTTTTCCCTAGCTTACTTTACTAGTATTGTAAGAATATATTCTATGATACATACAACATATGTATATATGTTAATCAACTTCATGTTATTGGTAAGTTTTCTAGTCAACAGTAGGCTATTAGTAGCTCAGTTTGTGGGGAGTCAAAAGTTCTATGTGGATTTTTGATTGCATGGGGGGTCAGCACTCCTAACCCCCACATTGTTCTAAGTTCACCTGTGTACAGACTGCAGATCTGACTTATTTGATCAGTCTATCCTGTTTTTTTTTTTAAAAATCAAAACACAAGAGACATGGGGCAGCTACACCCCAAAATCCAGAGTCCTGGCTTCTTTTGGATTTTCTTAATAACGTTTTCTTTTCTCTAGCTTACTTTACTAGTATTTTAAGAATATATTCTATGATACATACAACATACAGAATATGTTAATCAACTTCATGTTATTGGTAAGTTTTCTAGTCAACAGTAGGCTATTAGTAGCTCAGTTTGTGGGGAGTCAAAAGTTATATGTGGATTTTTGATTGCGTGGGGGGTCAGCACTCCTAACCCCCACATTGTTCTAAGTTCACCTGTGTACAGACTGCAGATCTGACTTATTTGATCAGTCTATCCTGTTTTTTTTTTTAAAAATCAAAACACAAGAGACATGGGGCAGCTACACCCCAAAATCCAGAGTCCTGGCTTCTTTTGAAAAATCAGAAGGGCTGGCTGTACCAGACCCACGTTTAGCGTGGCTGCCCCCTTCGGATGGGGCAGTTTTTCTAGTTCACCCTGGTCCCATCCCCCAGCCTGGAAGTGCTCTTCCTGCAGCCACATAATCCTCTATGTTATTGGTAAGTTTTCTAGTCAACAGTAGGCTATTAGTAGCTCAGTTTGTGGGGAGTCAAAAGTTCTATGTGGATTTTTGATTGCATGGGGGGTCAGCACTCCTAACCCCCACATTGTTCTAAGTTCACCTGTGTACAGACTGCAGATCTGACTTATTTGATCAGTCTATCCTGTTTTTTTAAAAAAAATCAAAACACAAGAGACATGGGGCAGCTATACCCCAAAATCCAGAGTCCTGGCTTCTTTTAAAAAATCAGAAGGGCTGGCTGTACCAGACCCACGTTTAGCGTGGACCCTTTCACAGGGGTCGCCTAAGACCATCGGAAAACACATATATAATTACATATTGTTTTTGTGATTAATCACTATGCTTTAATTATGTTCAATTTGTAACAATGAAAATACATCCTGCATATCAGATATTTACATTACGATTCATAACAGTAGCAAAATTACAGTTACGAAGTAGCAACAAAAATAATTTTATGGTTGGGGGTCACCACAACATGAGGAACTGTATTAAAGGGTTGCGGCATTAGGAAGATTGAGAACCACTGCTCTATGGGGTGATCTTAGATTATGGGGGAGGGACATTTTCAACATAAGTTTCTTTTAAAAAATCAGAAGGGCTGGCTGTACCAGACCCACGTTTAGCGTGGCCGCCCCCTTCGGATGGGGCAGTTTTTCTAGTTCACCCTGCTCCCACCTCCTAGCCTGGAAGTGCTCTTCCTGCAACCACATAACCCTCTATGGCAGCGGTTCTCAACCTGTGGGTCGCGAACAATGAAAATACATCCTGCATATCAGATATTTACATTACGATTCATAACAGTAGCAAAATTACAGTTATG
>NW_005371972.1:208793-213584 GCF_000412655.1 Myotis brandtii | reverse complement strand
ATGGGTAATCTTGCTGGGGACACACTACCCTCTTGATCTCATCCCTCTGGCACGAGTTTCCTGGCGTAGTGAGGGGAAGGCTCCCGCGAAAAAGAACGCCACCCCAGCACAGCTCAGGCTAAGGGAAACCACAAAGAAACCGAACCTCTGAGCCCACCTATAGGCTGCACAGGAGTCCATCTGTGGCTGGGGATTCAGCTACAGGAGGCAAGGAGGCTTCATTGCACATCTGAATCCCCAATCCGCCTGGGTTTCTTTCATGGACTGTAATTCTTTTTTTTTTTAAATATATTTTTTGATTTCAGAGAGGAAGGGAGAGGGAGAGAGAGATAGAAACATCAATGATCAGCTGCCTCCTGCAAGCCCCACACTGGGGATCAAGCCCGCAACCCGAGCATGTGCCCTGACCGGAAATGGAACTGTGACCTCCTGGTACATAGGCATACGGTAAGCTCAACCATTGAGCCACGCCAGCTGGGCCATGACTGTAATTCTTACGTGGGAGCAGAATTAGAGAATAATCAAGATACAGTATGCTGAAGTCCCGCCCCCTCCCCCCAAATATTCCAGGTAAAATACACCAGAGTTGTTTATCAAAAGGAGAGAAAAATCCGAGTGCCCGTGAAACCTGAGCGTGTGAAGGAGAGATGGAGACGCGAGATGCCGGCGCGGAGTGGAGAGCGTGAACGTGGATTTCCCTGCGAATTTGACAGCACACAGCATGGCTAGATACAATTCGCTGTGGGTCTGGAGCCCTGCGGTGTGGTGGATCTGAATGATCATTAATGCCAGAAGGCTTGAGGCCGGATGCAGAGCCATGAGTCTGGAAGGCTTGCTGGCCTGGGGGCATGGAGATGCCGATTTTTTCGCATTTCACAGCGATAGCCACTGGCCGCCCAGGCTGCGCGAGGCGTGGGCCCTTCCCTCTCTGCCGCCTTCACAAGGAACAGGTGAATTTCTCTGCCCGCAGTTGCCAGACGTGGGCCCTTTCAATGCATCTCATTTCCCCCCACTACTCCGAGCCTAATAACTTGTCCCAGGGAACTGTGTTTATCCCAGAAATGCTAATGCCTTCATAACTCAGTGTGAAGTGCTCTGGGCAATTTCTGTATTATTAAGGATTCTAGGAAGGATACAAAAAGGAAATGCTTTCTTATTTTGGAGAAAGGAGAGGAATGAAACTTTTTAAAAATACATGTTTTCCACCAGGAAAGCAGTTCATTTAAGCACAATGGCCACCGTTGCCCTTTGGAAATAAGGCACAGGTCTCCGGAGTGGCCCTGGCCGGTGCATTTCAGCTTCTCATCACGTCCCTCTGAGTGATGCTGGCACTTAGGCACAGGAGTGAGGGGAGGTCTGTGGTTCTGTGAACTGGGTTGAGGACCAGGGCCCTGGGTTTGGGAGGGGCGGAGCAGGGCGGGACACTGTTTCTGGCAGCTGAGCTGCGATTCAGGAGCCCAGCAGGCAATGTAGAAGTTAGGAGCCAAAAAGTGGACAAGCTGTTCTGAGAGAGAACGGAGGCTCGGCATCTTTCTTGCTCATGCCACTTTCCTGAAACCAGTGAGTCCAACTTTTTTGTTTAAAGCCTGGGAATCCACTTTGTGAAAGAAGTGCATGGCCTGGGAAGCCTATGGAAACGGTGCGGCCGCTCTGGTTGGAAATCCTGGCGGGCAGTGGGGTCCTGGGCACCCAGACTTTCCCTACATCATTCTTGTCTCCCAAGGGGGTGCTCCAGGGGCCCTTGGGGATCCAGGGAACCCAGTTTGGAAATCACTGCTTAAAATGCTTTAAGAAGAAAACCTATGTGAAACATTTCTACGAAGAAGAGTAAAACCCCTTAGAAATCTTTTTGTTATTACTAGTTTCAAAGCTTCCCTCACTCAGCTGAACATGTCAGGTAGTTGGAATAGGATGATGACGATAAAATCTTTGATCGATAAAGGAAAACCGAGAGCCTTGGGAAGATAAAGTCAATTAAGCAAAGTTGTACAGTTACAAGTTGGGCGCAAACCTGTCTGTGAACCACACAGCCTTCCACTGCACCCACCCCACCCCCACCCCTCTGGTTTCCTGCCACCTTCTCCCGCCCACCCCTCAGGCCACCATCCCTCACTTCGCCCAGAAGAGCCTTCCCAATGCCCGGGCCTCAGGAAGCATTTCCCAGGTGAAGATGCTGGCCCCACCAGAGTGACCCTGAGTACGGGCTGGGCTGAGCCACAGCCATCGTCTCTGGGGCCGATCTGGTGCGGGTGATGGTGGTGGGGTCTGAGAATCAGGGGTCGACTTGCTGGAGGTGAGAAGGCACATGTATTGCTTCATATTGGTTTAATTGGGTGGTCTCAGGGGAGCTTCAATATAAGGCAAGAAAAGTCTATTTCTGTGTTTGACAGCCTGGGAGAAGGTCAGCTCATAGCTTTATTTGGTTCTGCTCATAGGAAGTTTCTGTAAAGGACACGTTGGACACTTGGCTGTGAAAAATGGGTCTTGGGCTCAGTGGGGGGTGGGAAGCTTATGTTCTGCAACTCAGAAGTGAAAAAAAACAAAAAACAGAAAGAAAGAAAATGTAGCTTTAAAAAAATGCCCTTATCTGGCTCAGGAGGCCTGCACCCCACTGGCGTCAGGCAGGGGTTAATTCAGTCTGATTTGGGTTAATGTTCTCTCCACATGCAAACACATATTCAAACACACATCCACACACATATGTGTGGGACAACCTAGACCCAAGTGCATACATGCATCATGTGCCTAACCCTCGGGGGCTTTAGGGGCCCTGCCTTCCAGGGCCCAGGCAATGCTGCTCAGGGCCCGGCCGCTGGGTCTGTAGGGGAGCATGGCGGTCAGTGGGTCTGGCCGAGTTGGAAACGCTGGCTCTCTCCATACCCGCGGAGCCTCCAAAGGAATCCATGAATATTTCAGGGATTTTTTTTTTCTGGTGGAAGATTTCCACTTTCTTTATGGGCTGGAGTTTCTGAGAACCCGTTCTCATCACAAAATCAGGCACAGGAACTATTTATCATACATATGAGCATCAACATGAATAAAACTCCCCTTAGGTACTGCTCACATCTCTTTCGCTCCTCACTCCTGGGCTGCTATTAAACTTTCATGCATAGAAAGTGCGCTGGGTTTCATAGAGTTGAACGGTGATGCTACAGTCGCATCAGGCTGGCATGCCTGGGGGTTTAAATCCACGCAGGTTGTCAGTTATACCATGAGGAGGTGCCCTAATCGCCATAAAAAGGCATTTTATTTATTTATTATTTCTCACAAGAGAAGTTTTTTCTATTGCTTTTCAGAGAGAGTGGAAGGGAGGAAGCGAGGGAGGCAGGGGAGGAGAGAGAGATAAAACATTAATGTGGGAAAGACACATCAACTGGTTGCTTCCTGCACATGCCCCAATCGGGGGTGGGAATCGAACCCACAACCCAGGTACCTGCCCTTGACTGTGAATCAAACCTGTGACCCTTTGGTGCAGGGGCTGAGGGCCAGCAGCCCGCATGGTGCTCTAACCCCTGAGCCCACCGGCCACGGCAAAAGGCATTTTAAAATATTGTCTGTGAAAAATCTCGCACCAAAAACCATCAGCGCTGAAGAGGGCCTGGTGGTTCACTGGCCCATTTCCTTATTTTCAGAGATGAGCAAATTCAGAGTCAGGTAGCGGAATGGCCGAGGCCTAGGCCCCCTCGTGGCACAGCTGGGTCTAGAATGCTGGCGCCTGGCCTCCTTGCCCAGTCTCTCATCCCATCTCCCCTCGTCCTTGGTGACTCGTGGATGCACAGAAGTAACAGCTAATACGCCATTTATATCTGCTCTCAAAATAACACAGTGCTTCCCCTGAGCTGTTCAATTTGTCTGACGAACGTGGCATTTTAATTCCATCTCGTGTGGCCTTGTCCTGTCCCCCGGGTCTCCTTCGGTGTCACAGTCTCCTCCCTCCCTGTGAAGCCGCAGGAGCATGCGTGCTGCACATGCCATGAGCCTTGTCTGCCAAGATCTCCCTGTCCAAGCTTCTCCTGCCGCCACCTAAGTGGGGGCCCCGAAGAGAAGTGAGGGATGGAAATGGCAGAGGGAATGTGCAATGAAATGTTTAGCTGGGGATGGAGCTGGGAGACAGACAGGCTAAGAAGGTGCAGAATGCCTGGGAGGCTGCTGCGACGGTGCAGGGAAAGAACACAGCAGGTTCCCCCTACAAGGATGGACAACACTCTTGGCTTTTCCCTTTTCCTCTTTCCATTTCTCAAATAGGTCACAGGCTCTGAGCTGGGAGCCTCGGGGCAGGGCGGGGAGATGGAGTTGCCTGCCAGTCATTTCTCTTTTTGGCTTGGTTTGTCAACATGGAAAATCATAGTGGTGGATGGGTTTGGGGATGGAAGGAGAGCCTCTGAGAGAGACCTGAAGACAGAAGAGACAGTCTTTGAAGAAAAAAGGACTTGCACCCAGTTGGCATGGCTCAGTGATTGAGTGTTGACCTATGAACCAGGAGGTCATGGTTTGCACATGCCCAGGTTGTGGGCTTGATCCCCGGGGTCAAGGGGGAGGGGGTGTGCAGGAGGCAGCCGATCAATGATTCTCTCTCATCATTGATGTTTCTATCTCTCTCTCCTTCTCCCTTCCTCTCTGAAATCAATCCTATATAATAAAAGGCCAGCAACCATAATGGTGTAACGACCAGAACGACCGTAGACCAGTTGCTATGAGGTGCATTGACCACCTCTTGGTCCGTCCCCCCAGCCCGCAGGCTCTGATCACTGGATGGTGAACGGGGAACCATGGGGAACCGGGGTGGGGGGT
>NW_005371972.1:201044-208649 GCF_000412655.1 Myotis brandtii | reverse complement strand
TGAGCAGGCAGAAGATGGCCCTGATTGCAGGCTAGGCCTAGGGACCCTACCTGTGCACCGGGCCTCTAGTAAAAATATTTATTTTTAAAAAACTGACTTGCTTGGACCAGAAATGGAAGAGCATTCTGGGAGTCAAGGAAACCAGTGCCCTGCTTCCCAGAGGGGTGCAGAGCATGCCCAGGGCAGGGTGAGGTCCTCCCAGCCTCACTGTGATCCCCCAGCCTCCATGCGTGGAGTGGGAGCAGCAGCCCCAGACCTGAAGGGACCAGTAGACTGGGACATGTGTGTCTCCATGGAAACCAGTGGGATCTGATGACTCAGAGCTCGTACATGCAGTGAGTCCTCCCCAGGGGGGGCCTGGGGGATGGGGGGCCCTCCAGCACCTTGGTGCTAGGAAAAGACACTCCAGGGTGGGGCTAGGGAGCCCTGAGATTCAGTGAAGCTGATTTTCCTGCCTATAGGACGTCATGAAGTAGTCACGGCTGAAATTAAGCTGCTTGGAAGAAAATAGAGATTTGATCCTATTACACACCTGAGTCTGTGGCCTGTGATTCATTCACTCCCAGAAACAAAAACCCATATCTTGCCCACGCGTTGTCCAGTGCATACTGAGTGGCCAGGTGATTGTACATGCGTGTTATCTTTAGTCATGTGGGAGGTTCTGTCTGTGTCCGGAGGATGGGCCCATCTCCATCAACAGGCATTTCATTTCTTCTCTTCCTGGCTATTTACTAACACCAGGTTTTTATAAGCACCGAGGATCACGGCATAATCCAACACACCCAACTGTACACATCAGAGGTGTAGATGCGCAGGTAAGCCTTTTATTTAATTATTTAATTAATTAATTAATTTATTTATAAAATATATTTTTATTGACTTCAGAGAGGGAGACAGAAACATCAATGATGAGAAATATCACTGATCTGCTGCCTCCTGCAAGGCCCATACTGGGGATCGAGCCGGCAACCTGGGCATGTGACCCTGACCAGGAATTGAACCATGACCTCCTGGATCATAGGTTAACACTCAACCACTGAGATACAACAGCTGGGCACAGGTCAGCCTTTTGAAGAGCCTTTCATGGCTAGGATCCTGCTCAAGTTTAACGAAGGCAGCAAGAAGCCGTATCACTTTTGCAACCAACAAGGCATTCTGGGTGTAAATAGGTCTCGATGGTTTGTTCCTCTGAGGATGGGATCTAAAACTGTTTTTGCCAGGTAGGTCCCCTGCAGCCACCTCACGGAGGAGAACAAAGAAGAGATGGAGAAAGTCGTGACTATCCAGAGAGCAGAGAGCGGGATTGTGCTTAATGAATGAAGTTCATTAACAAAAACTCACTGGCAGAGGGAAGGGCTCCTGAGTGAGTCAGCGTGGGAGTCTGCGTTTACATTTTCACGTGTTTAGGAAACTCCTGTTGGAGGGGGCCTGTGTGCAAGGGTGGGAATAACTAGGTTCGATGGCCATTCTGACACAGATTTGCATCGACGTTACAGATCTCCAAAGTGCACAGCCTTTCCAAGTTAGCCGCAACACTCACTGCAATGCTGATGCCGACAACTACAAATTCCTTTTTATGGCACACTTTCATCCGCTTTTAAAAATGTGGCTGGCAGTGTACATTTCCCGCAGAAAGTCAATTCTGATAATCTGAACAGTGATGTAGTAACTTGACCCCCAACTGGAGGTCAATCTCGCTTCTTCCCTTTCTCTAACTTTCACGGAAAACAATGGTTCAAAGACAGGACCGAGCCAACTTCATCCCCAGGCGGCCTCTGACTGAGGGTGCATGGGTCTCAGTCCTCAGTTCAAAGCCAGGTGCTCGGCTGGCGTCACCCTTGACTTGTTCCCGGCACTGATCATGTTTGTCACTTCCGGCAAAAGGCTCGAGTAGAGACAGCACAGTGCTTCCAAAGGAAAGGGCGATTTTAATTTCTCAGCTCACCTTTCTCAGTCACAATGCTCACCTTTCACTGTAAGGCATGGCCTGGTTCAGAAAGTCTAAATTACTTTTTTTCTGGTTTCTTTTTTAATTTTTTAAAAATATATTTTTATTGATATCAGAGAGGAAGGGAGAGGGAGAGAGAGATAGAAAATCAGTGCTGAGAACCACTGATTGGCTGCCTCCTGCCCACCCCTTACTGGGGATGGAGCCCACAACCCAGGCATGTGCCCTGACCAGGAATCGTGACCTCCTGGTTCATAGATCGATGCTCAACCACTGAGCCACACCAGCTGGGCTATGATCGAGCTTTTTAAATGAGATGAAGCTACCTTCTTCAGAAAAGCCTGTTAAATATCAACTTAACCCACAGGGAGAAGAAAATGAAGCCGTGAAACTTTTAGCTCAATCAGAAGAATGATTCATGGGTTGACACTCAAACACTGAGCCACGCTGGCTGGGCACTTTTTCTGTTTTTATGGACAGTTTTCACTTTGGCTCTGGAAAGAGACTTCGAATGAGCCGATTCGATCCAAGACATGGTTCTGAAGGGCTTGGGGACATAAATGCCATGAGGGTGACATTTCTGTTTAAATATCACGCTGGGCACACCAGGTGAGAAGGAATTTGCCTAATGCGGCCACGGGCGCCTATGTAAATGTTAGCGTCCCTGCTGACCAGCGCGTCGGGGGCATCTCAGACCCCTGTCCCTCCAGCCTGGCCTTCATTTCCATTTCTCCTAATGCTGCTTCGAGAAAACGGCCACTTCTGTGCGCTGGCCCCGCCTCGGCATTGATCGGCGCACGTGACCTTGCGGCTGGACACACATCAGCTCACTTGGGCTCTCTGTTGGCTGTGAGTGAGTGGGAGTCCCACGGAGGCTCTTCCTTTTCCCTGGTTCTCCTTTCCCCCCCAGAGCAGCCACTGCATGCATCTCGGCTCCAGCCTCTCACGCGCCCCTTCTTCCCGACAGAACAGTCAGGGGGAACCGAGCTGAAGGAATGAACCGCTTGCTTTCAGGCGCTGGAATCACTTGGTTCTGCTCTTTCCCTTTCAGAACACTGTGCATCTTGAGTTGACACCGGTTAAGCAGGTGTTAAAACAAAACCACCTTTGGTTTTAGTGCAAAAGAACTGAGGTCTTGGGGGAGTTTTGGAGGGAGATCTCGTGTTGTTAACACTTCAGGTCAGTTCCCATCTCTGCCCATCAAAGAAACCAGGGAAATTCCGCAGGGAGGGAGGGACACCTCAGCCAAACTGCTTAGATCTACCCTGGCTCTTCCGAGCCTCCTCCCGGCGGCATGGCTGAGCTCCGGCTCAGGAAGGGGAACTCCGTTTGGCTCGTTCTGTGCAGGTGGTTGTCCTATAAGCTGCTGCTCCTTGTGGCGATGTCCACGGGATGGGTGTGCATTCCCACCGCCCCCCTGGTCCCCCCAGTTCCCGGGTGCCTGCATCCCGCACACCACCATTCCCGGGGCTGTATCCCGCAGATCTGGTGCCCATTTTTCTTGTTCATGCTGCCATTCCCTCCTGCTCCTGCCTGTGACTTCTGACCTGGTGTTTCATTCCAATCCGTCTTGGTATGTCTGTCTCCTCCACCAGGCTGTGGCCACTGGTGGGACGAAACCAGGTGAACCCTGTCACCATCGTCTCCATCCCTGAGTTTCCAGCCTGGCCATGCCCTGTCTAGCTGTCTAGCATGTGCCCTGACCGGGAATCTAAATGGCAATCTTTCAGTGCATGGGATGATGCCCAACCGAGCCATGCTGGCCAGGGTTTCATTTTTATTATTAAAAAAACACACATTTAATTTTCAATTATTTAGAACCATAGCAAGTCAGAACTATGGCAGGTCAAGAGAAGAGAATAGATTATCTCTTCCTTGGCAAAGTCATCACCTGGGACACTAACAAGCTTACTTTTCCTTTAAGAATCCCTTCGGAGAGCCTCCAGGAAATGGAGCATGGCTCTTTGACAAAGATGTTTACCACTCATTTGACAGACGAAGAAGCTAACTGGCTTAAGGCCTTATAGCCAATCAGTGACAGAACTTGGGCTTGAATCCAGGACTCTGATCCCGTATATAGTGACCTAAAGGACTGGAGATAGGTATCGCTGGTTCTGAAACACACAGTAGGTGTTCGTCAAAGCTAGCTTCATTTCTTACCCTCCTCTTCCTTTACGATGTTCCCAAGGGCTGAGCACACACTTACAGCTCAAGCAACCTCCATTCCTCCACTTTGTTTTATGGCAAAGAAAAAATGTGCAGCCCTCCATCCACTCCACCGCTGTCGAAAAGTAATAACGGAATGATGTTCCCCCTGGCAGCTGTCTGAACCTGATATTTAAGCAGCATCCAGTTCCAAAGAACTGCCCTTTCAAAAGAGATTAGAATTGCATATCCACTGTGCATGAGCTGGAAGATAAACAAATGCTCTTTCCTACCCAAATATTTCCAGCTTTTGCTTTACGGTGTTTCTCAGGATTGGAGGCCAATGTGTTGTATATGCAGAATTGGAAGAATTTAAGCTCATGCTGTGAGCCACGGACTGCACTAAGGCGTGGCTTCCAGACTCCTGAGCACTGCTTTTGGTTCCTGCATCAGCTTCTGGTTACAAATGACTCCAACTGAGCAAGAAATAAAAAGGGATTACTTTTTTAAAAAAGGTTTGCCTTTTTTATTTTTATTTGAGAGAAAAAGGAAGGGAGAAAAAGGAAGGTAGAGATAGAAACATCAATGAGAGAGAAATATCCATTGATCACCTGCCTCCGGCATGCCCCCTACTGGGGATCGAGCCATAACCTGGGCATGTGTCCTGACCAGAATCAAACCAGTGACCTCTTGGTTCACGGATCAATGCTCAACCACTGAGATACACTGGCTGGGCTAAAAAGGGATTTTTTTTTTGGCTCACTAATCGAAAGTACAGAGGTAGACTTAGCTTCAGGTGTGGCTGGGTCCAGGAACTTCAATGTTGTCATTCTTTCCTCTCTCTCATAATCATTCTGTCCAGATTTCTTCTGTGTTGGCTTCACTCTCACACTCCTCATGGTGACACGGTGATTACTATACCACAGCATTCTACCAACCAGGCCATGCCCACAGAAAAAGAGAGCGCTGCTTCCTAAAAGTTTGCATAAAATCACAGGATTGAGTCTTACTGGCTGGTTGAGATCACATGCTCATCTCTGAACCAATTACTGTAGCCAGGGGAATGGAAAACATTGTTTGGCCAGGCCTGGGTCACATGCTTCTCTCTGGATCCAAGTGGTGGGATGGATCCACCAAAACTACTATGACTTGCAAGTGAGCAGGGATGGTTCCATCAAATAAAACCAATATTCTGTTACCAGAGAAATAGTTCAGATGCCCGGCAGGTGAAACAACAGATGACCACTACAACTATATCCCCTACTTTTAAGAGAACCCAGATGATTCAGGAAAAGACTTTGCTGACTGCTTCTTCTCACCCAAGAAAGTCCATGTGCAGAAATTCAAGGGGATAGAAAGAAGAGGAAGCCTCGTCCCATTTCCAAACCTTTGTCCCCAGCTCCAAACTCCCTGAGGACAAGAGCCATGCCATCTTGCCTTTGTATTTCTTTTTTTTTTTTAATATATATATATATTTATTTATCTTTTTTTTTTTACAGAGAGGAAGGGAGAGGGATAGAGAATTAGAAACATCGATGGGAGAGGAAGGGAGAGAGAGAGTTAGAAACATCGATGAGAGAGAAACATTAATCAGCTGCCTCCTGCACACCTCCCACTGGGGATGTGCCCGCAACCAAGGTACATGCCCTTGACCGGAATCGAACCTGGGACCTTTCAGTCCGCAGGCAGACGCTCTATCCACTGAACCAAACCGGTCAGGGCATTGCCTTTGTATTTCTAAGGAGAAGAAACGAATCCGTCCTGACCTCATAGTGCCTTACCTCCTCTTACCCGAAGCTCCTCAAAAATTCCCATGTCCCCTGACTTCCAATGGTTAAATGTGTAGCATCTTCAAATGAAGAAATTAATAATGCTGAACCTCAGAATATTTTTTATTTTAGGAATTTAGAGACACCCTTAACAATGATCTCCTAATTGTAGCAACCTGCTACATCGATGCTGAAAAACTCATTTACAATTCGACTATTAAATGACAAGCCATTACCACCATTTTTATTGCTTTTTATTCCCCTAACAAATTTATTATGTAATTACCCTGCATAACAACATCATTTTTAGGATGTAAAGTTGAAATAAGGTCTCTATTTTGGAATGCTATTAGATGTTTTCAATACCTAGTTTATGTAAAATATCCAGCACTGAGAATCAAGTTTTCTCTTTTGTTAACCAGGGCTCAATAAATTGGTGAGGGATCCTGTATTTCACGAATCTGACTCTCCTTTGCCCTCTGCTGCAACATTAGACAGAGGGAAAAAGCGGACAGAGCGGATTCCGGCCCATTCCTTAGCCTGGCGGCTCATTGGTTGAAAACACTTGAGCACACAGCACAAGCTTGTTGGTTTGTGATTGGCGACAATGAAAATGACTACTCTTCCCAGCCATCCGATGAGTCTGGGCCTAGGTTTTAAGCAGAAGTATAGCAACCAAAGAATGAGGACTTATGGGTGACTGGACCAATTTCTGCCTGACGCCAGGGGAGTCAGAGAAACCTCTCAGACAAAGACTGGAGGTGGGGTTGCTATGAGAGGCATGGACAATGCCCCAAGGAAAGGCAGTGCACTCGATGCCCCTCTTCCTCAAGGCAGAAGAAACCGACGACGGGTCTCCAAGGGGAAGGGCCAAAGAAGCGTGCCTGGGACACCCTGAGGAGGCAGCTTGGGCATTGCCTTCGATTACATGAGGGCAGGATCAAACCATAAAGAGATCTTTTCTAAGTCCACTCCTCATATGTGATATTTTGGAGCTTTTTCGTTCCTCGGGCTGATGGAAGACCACCTCAGGAAGGACTGTACTCCAAACCTCCTGCTTCAGTCCTGATTACTGTGAAAGGGGTGGTTGGAAGCATGAGGTCTCAGTTGTCGAATCCAAGTGCATCTGTACCTCATTGCAAGTGCTACCGTGAATGGGAATAAGATGGCCTGCTGCTTGACTTTACCTCCACCTTAACTTCGCTCACAAACTAGAGAGATGGGCAGAGTCGGGACACTTGTAAGTCAAGGCCCCACTGTACCTCATTGCAAGTGCTGCCGTGAATGGGAATAAGACGGCCTGCTGCTTGACTTTACCTCCACCTTAATTTCGCTCACAAACTAGAGAGATGGGCAGCGTATGTGCCAGCGACTGGAGCAGGAGTAGGGAACATCCGTATAAGGCCCATGAAATCATTTGGCCTGGCCCTGCCAGGCATTAGGGGTGAACTGATTAAATGCTTGACCAAATATAGCAGGCTCATTTTAAGTTGACACTTCTGTATGGCCCGAGAATCCTAATATATAAAAAGCCAGGGGCCATCATGACTGAAACAACCGGACGGAGATAAAAAGCCAGGGGCCATCATGACTGAAACAACTGGATGGAGGACCAAACAGCAGGCTGTGTGGGGCAACAAGGCCGGGAGGGGGGTTAGTGAGGGATGACCAAACAACTGAACAGCAGGCTGCGTGGGGGAGACCAGGCCGTCAGGGGGGTTAGTGAGGGATGACCAGGCCAGC
>NW_005371972.1:142992-200942 GCF_000412655.1 Myotis brandtii | reverse complement strand
ACCTGGCTGGCAGGGGGGGTGGCCATTGGGGGCGACCAGGCCGCCAGCGAGGGGCAGTAAGGAGGGACCAGACCTGTTGGGGAGGCAGTTGGGGGGCGACCAAGCTGGCAGGCAGAGGCGTTTAGAGGTGATCATGCTGGCAGGGGGGGAGCAGTTAGTAGGGGCGATCAGGCAGGCAGGCAGGTGAGCAGTTAGGAGCCAGCAGTCCCGGATTGTGAGAGGGATGTCAGACTGCCGGTAGTCTGACATCCTCCGAGGGGTCCCGGATTGGAGAGGGTGCAGGCCGGGCTGAGGGGACCCCCCTCCCATGCACAAATTTCATGCACCGGGCCTCTAGTGATATTATAAATACCCAAATGGCCCTTGGCAGAAAGAAGGTTTCCCACCCCTGGAGCAGAGGAAGCACAGCTAAGGCCCCAGCTGGCGGTGACCTTGGGTACAAATCTGCATTTCTCTGGGGCTGTTTTCTTGCCTCTGAAATTAGGGGTTGGGATGGAGCTGATTGGAGCTCAGTATGCCTTTCAATGATTCATACATACTGAGTGTCCCATATCTTCCTATGCACCTAAATCTGTGGTTCTCAAATGGGGGTTCTCAGTGCCACCCAGGAGACATCTGGTAACGTCTGGAGACATTTTTGGCTGTTACACTTGGGTGGTAGATGCTACTGGCATCCTGTGGGTAGAGGCCGGGGGTGCTGTTCAACATCCCACAATGCACAGGGCAGTCCGTGCAACACAGAAGTACCTGGCCCAAGTGTCCATAGTGGTGAGGCCAAAAGCCCTGCCGTAAACCATCCACGAGACATAAATTCACACCATCCCTCCAAGTCAGCGTGCAGCCATGGGACATGTCCTAGATGAACCCTCCTTGTGTCCCCTGCACACCCAGTGAGTCATCTTAGAGCTATGTCTGTGTGACTGCCTTGGGAGCAAGACACACCATGAATCTGGTGGCATCAGAGATGAAAACAGCCACTGGCATGAGGAAGAAACAGCAGTGTGCCCACCAGATCCTCTGCAGGACAACCCCCACTGGACCTCCCTCACCGACCCCCCCGAAACATCCCTCTGTGCCCCCCTCCAGCCGCCCGGGTGTGCACAGAGGCCGGGCAGCTCTGTTCCAGTCGTCAGAATTCTAATGCTTAAACTAATGCATTTATTTATGCTGAGTGCAGCCTTCCACCCAGAACACTACGAATTCTTCTTCGGGAGCCTCGGGCGCAATCCACCTCCCCGAGTCTGGCTTTTGATTTGTGATTGTCAAGGCTGCTGGCTTCCCCGCCCTCCCCGAACAAGACCTGACTGTGTGGATCATTTAATATTTATCCAAACTATTTGACACACAGATAATGACATAATCACTCAGTCCCTTGGCCCGACATGGTTGCGTAAGCTCCTACCAGCTTTGAAAAAAATCTACATTTTCCAGAATATGTTGTCAGTTAGTCTAATGTATTCCGGAGCATAGATTTCTTGCCAAAATAATTCTGCCCGGGGAATGATAAACGTGTTGTGATTATTTCCTCAGTCTTTGTGGGAGCATACAGTAGGGACAGTGTCCCGAGAGCAACGCCCGGCCCAGAGGAACACAGAGCTTCTTTGTCTAGTTCTGCCATATTTAGAATCTGTTCCCTCAACTCTTCCCCACCCCCCCAACCCTCTTTTACTAGCTTCTGCCCCCTGCGGTGATTGGCGCTGGCCATGGGCGGCTGGGCTCCGCTCATAAGTTCTTCTTGGCTCCGGTGCACGTCTGTCTTAGTTAAGCCCGCGAGAACTTAATGAACTGCTGTGTCTCTCCTGGGTAAAGGTCACTGTAGCTCAGGTTTTAAAGTCACCTCCTCCTTCAAAACTGGCTTGACGAATGGAAAAATCCAGAGTCTGCTATTTCTGGCTCCAACCCGAGTGAATGGGAGTGAGTATGACACGCAGCATGGAACTCGAAAGTGCATGACGTCTGATTTAAATGGTAAATGGTCCATGAGTGGAGTGTTGGCCCAGGTTACAGATTTAAGTGTGGGGGGGAGGGGGAGCACCAAAGACCACCCGGATCACCATGGGTCTGGACCACCAAAGAGCCCTCTTGGGCTAGTTAACTTCTACATCTAAGAGGCTTCCCTGGGCACAAAACATAGATGGTGGTCTGCTCTAGGGCCCGAGAACCAACCTTAATTTTCCCATCTCCTCCCTCCACACCTTCCCACCACAACCAGGAGGGAGACCTGGATCAGCCTCTGAATCAGTGACCTCCCCGCCAGCCCCACCTCCGCTGCACACCACCATCCACAGTCACTCTCTCCCTCCATCCCCTTGCTCCGCCACAACCCATTTCCCCACAGCAGCCGAAATCATCTTTTAAAACTGTAACTCGGCTCACTCCCTGCTTAAAGGCCTTCAGTGACGTTCCACGGTTCTTAGAATTGATTCCCCAGGGCTCACTTATATAGGGTCACCAGATTTAGCTAATAAAGATACAGGATGCTGAGCTGAGTTACATTTGATCAGATCAACAATAAATACCCGCCCCCCCCCCGCCCCCCGTAGCATAAGTATGTTTGTGCCACATTTGGACATACTTATATCAAAAATGTATTTGTCATTCATCCACTATTCGATGTAAGTAGATGTCCTGTATTTTACTTGATGACCCTCCTTGTAAGACTTTCTGTGGCCTGGCACCTGCCTACTTGTCAAATTTAATCTCACACTGCTCTCCCTCCCACTTGCCCCAGCAACTTTGGCCTCGAATATTCCACATCCTTTCTGACTTCCCAGCCTTGTACCAGCGACTCCTTCTGCCTGGAGGGCTCCTTCTGCCTGGAGGGCTCTTCCTTCAGCTCTTTTCGTGGTTTGCTCCATGTCGTTCTTCAGGTCTCAGGTCAAATGTCTCCTCCTTAGAAAAAACCCTTCCTCCCCCCCCCCCCCCACCCCCAACTCAGTGCTCTTTACGGTGTCAAGCCATTGTTTTATGTTCTTGGTAAAGTGAGTATACTTTCCTTTTGTCTGCTTGCTTGCTTTTGGCCTGACTCCTCCAGGCAAGGGCAGTGGGCTTTGTCAGTCTTGTCCCCAAGTCTGAGGCAAGCCTGCTGTGTGTGGCAGACCCTCAGGGAATAATTTGTGAATGAGTGAATGCTTATCTTTTGCTTCCATGCTAAAAGGCTCCTTGCCTTTCTCTTTAATGTCACCCCAGATGGAGACTTTTCTCAGGAAGCCTCATTCGTGCAAGGCCAAGGCCGTGTCACCCTCTGGGTGAGCTGAGTCACGTGACAACCACATGCATGTCCCACGTCAGAAGGTGGACCGATCTGGGTTTCAATTCCAGCTTCGACTTTGGTGAAGTCATTTCCTCTTGGAGTCTTGATTTCCTTACCTCCATTACCGGGGTAAGGGACCTCATTTTTAAGAACATAGTGGAAAATTAAATGCAATGACATGTGTCAGCCACCAGTATGGGGCCTGGTATAGAGGTGGCCTTTAATAAGTAGTGGCTGAATTAGCCCGTCACGAAGGGCTCTCTCAAATACCTTGGTGGTACACTGCTTCAGAGGCAGTAAACCCCTCCACATATCCTAGTGTCTCCAGCTAATACTGTGCATCTCTCCTTTCTCATTGCCCTGTTCACCTGTTCTCTGTAATCCTTGCACCAAATTTCCACTGGTTCCCAGAAGCCCTGAGCTCTGTCTGTATAGCTCTGTGCTGTCTGCTTTGTTTGAGGACAGAACAGGCAGGTGACAACCCCGGAAAGACCCTGCTTGTGTCCTGCTCACACCCAGGTTGGTACCCATTCCTGTCTGATCAGGTCCAGTTCCTTAAATATCTTCTGGGCTGGATCAGCTACAGATGTTGCCGTTGCCATGGTAACTATGATGGCCGAGATTTTCTCAAACTATGAAGGGAGAGCAGCAGAGGTCCAAAGAGCAAATGTAATTAATCTGGGCTGGGCTCTAAGTGCTCCGCGTAAATGCCGGGCGGTGCATGCCTGGCCCTGGGTCCTTAAACCCTCGTCTCATCATAACCGCTGGCATCAGGCGGACTTCCTGGCTAGTGCAGAGAACTTCTACTGAAGCCAGGAGATTCACTGAGCCGTTGTTATGCTATGGTCACAAATTACTATTCATCTATTAGAAAATTTTCTTTTACAGTTAGAAATGGTTTCAGTAGAGTCTTAAAGTACTTCTGTTGTTTAAGATTGTGTTTTTAGCCCCAGTGTGGCGATTTTAAAACATGCCCAGGAATCCCCACCCTCTCACTGAGGGGAGAGAATATGTCACCTCTCCTTGATTCAGGGAGCAAGTAAGTCTAGTAACTTACTTGTAACCAACAGAACACAGTGGAAGTGCCTTGACAGCCCTGTGACTTCCAAGGCTGCGTCACAAAAGGCCTGGCTTGCACATGTTTTTTGGCATCTGGATCATCACATAAATCTGACTGCCCTGAGGCCACCATGCTGTGAGGAAGCCCAAGCCACTTGGGGAGGACATATGTAGGTGCTTCCATTGACAGCCCCCGCTGAGGTTCCAGCTGACAGCCAGCATTAACCATCTGACCTGGGGCACCCAGAGGTCTTCAACCCCCAGTCATCAAATCACCCAGCCAACGTGGCCCTCCAATGTGGCATCTTCCCAGCGCAGGCTCCAGACATCCGGAGGCGGAGACAGGCTGTCCTCACTCTGCCTGGCCCGATTCCCAGCCCCCAGCATCTGTGAGCCTCGTAAAAAGGTCTCTGGGAGCCACTAGTTTTGCAGTGCTCATTTGTTACACAGCAACAGTAACTGGGACGATTGGGCTGGCTCTCCCTGGCTGTCCCAGGGACACCCGAAATTCAACCTGTTCAGCCTGGTACCCATGACTTTGTCTTTCCTGGTGTGAACGAATGGTTTTGCATGAACACCCTTGGGCTCTCCTGGGGCGATATGGCCAATGTCCTTAAACCAAAGTCCTTCAGCCTCAGGCATAATGGTTGCTTTGGGGACTCCTGCAATGATGTGGGGAAGATGGGGAGGATGGGGAGGCGAGCAGCCCTGTAGGAGGCGTGGCATCGCCAGGCACAGGGGAATTGGGTCCATTTGAGGGGCCTCTTGGGAACATTTTGCTCTGAGTGTGGGACTTCAGACCTTCATTAGGGCTGCAGAGCTTCCCCTGGACTCCAGAGTGAAGTGCCCTTGGGATAATTGTTGACGGAATTCCATCAATGCACGATTCATTGCCCGAGGCTTTCAATTAAGAAAAGAAATATGGTTTCAATTTGGGGCAGAAAAGGCGGCCTTCCCTCATATGGATCCTGCTAGGTGGCGTCCATTTGAGCCAAAATCTTCCATGCGCTCTGATCTACTCTCAGAAAGAATTCGGTGTTACTGGTGTGGTCCCCAGTGGATGCTCTCACTATGTATTTAGCATTCGGTTCCTGGAACGCAGGCTCTTAGGTCTTCCAGCCACCGCTCTGCAACTTTTGTTTCCATAGCAACTAATGTTTATGTTTATGTCTATGCAGACTCTGTTTCTATCCGATTTTACTTCTCAGAGCAGCTGTTGTAAGTCATTTCACCGAGATGGACGTTAGTGATAGGAAACAAAGCCCCCATTCTACTGAAGCGGAGCATTTGACTCAGCATCATTATGGGCTTGAAAGTCTGAGTGGTTCAAAATGAAAAGAAAAGGGGACCAGGGAGGGGTCCCAAGCAGCAGCGTGGTCTAGGTAGCAAGTGATCCACTGCTGAAAAGGACAGACCGGTCCTTGGCAAAACCCTTGCTCTGCAAATGAGCAGGGGCTCCATCCATCTCCGTCCCCGGGGAAATCTAAAAGCAGTGTGCGTCTTTAAGTGCCAATCTATTTTCCTTGGCCAAAGGAGAGAGCAGCTACGTGGAATAAAAACCTATGTTTGGAGAGGAACATCCTGGGCACCTCATTTATGCAGATGCACCATCTTGGGGTGCTAGTTAACTTTCCCCAATCTTGTTCCCTAGGGCTCTAATATTTCCTGAACTGCCTGTGGAAACAATACATTCACATCCTCCTTTGCAAAGCTGAGGCCACTGTCAAGTGTAACCAGCAGCCAATGTATCCTTTCCTCATCTTGTTTTCATTCATTTGGTCATGATGGACAATTTATCCTATATAATAAAAGGCTAATATGGCTCTAGCTGGTTTGGCTCACTGGATAGAGCGTCAGCCTGGGGACTGAAGGGTCTCAGGTTCAATTCCAGTCAAGGGCATGTACCTTGGTTTCAGGCACATCCCCAGTAGGGGGTGTGCAGGAGGCAGCTGATCGATGCTTCTCTCTCATCGATGTTTCTAACTCGCTATTCCTCTCCCTTCCTTGCTGTAAAAAAATCAATAAAAAATATATTTTAAAAGGCTAATATGTGAATTGTCCCCTCGACCAGGAGTTCGACCAGGAGTTCAATCAGCAGTTCTACCAAGGGGCGGGGCCAGCCTGCCAACCACCCACGGCTCCTACCCGGGCTGGCCTACCCTCCACCCCAATTGGAGGCCGGGCCAGCTGGTCAACCACCCACAGACCGATTGCCCTGATCCGGGCGGGCTGGCTGGACCCACCCGTGCACAAATTCATGCACTGGGCCTCTAGTATATACATATCAGGCAGCCTTAGCTTTTCCTTATTCTGCTCATCCATTCGACAAACTGACTCGCCACCACACCCCTGATGCCGCATGTGACAGTGAGCGGTGACAAGGAGCGGTAAAAGTTACTGAGCACTTATGACGTGTCAGCAAGTGTGTACAATGCTTCATGTCGGTTCCTCACTTAATGCTCATAACAACCGTGTAGGTAAATATGATAACGATCCTCATTATTACAGTTACAGAGATGAAGGCACATAAAGTAATTTGCCAAAGACCACGCGTGGGGAGTGGCAGGCTGGGATTTGGAGCTCCAGGCTCTGATGTCGGGACTAACCTACTAACCTGTTCTCATCAACCTGCCCTGAAGTTTGTAGGCCAGTGGGAGAGACAAATGTATAAAACATGATTATGACACATAATATACAGTAGGAGCATTATATGCCACATATGCTGCCAGAGAATCAGAAAGGACATGGTTAAATCTGCCTGGGGGAGTAGAGCAAGGCTTGAGAGAGATGGGTTATATGAGCCAGGTCTTGAAGGATGACTAAGAGTTCCTCAGGTTACAAAAAGAAAAGCGCATCCCAGGCAGAGGGAACTGCCCACTGAGAGGCAAGCTGTATCATGTCTGTGGTCTGCCTCCATTGATGTCCTATATAGCATCTTATTTTACTTTATTTATGGTGGAAACATATACATAACTGAAAATTTACCACTCTAACCATTGCTAATTGTACAGCTCAGTGGCATCAAGTACACGCACACTACTGTGCACCCACCACCCCCATTCCTCTCTAGCACTTTTTAATCACTCAGAACAGAAACACTGCCGCTGTTAAATGGTAACTCGCCACATTCCTCTGGTCACCACTGCTCTACCTCCCGTCTCTATGAATTTGACAGCCTACTTGGAATCATACAGTATTGGGCTCACTTGACTTAGCATAATACCTTCAACCCTCATTAACTATGGACTGTTCGGTTTTGGGTTTTTGTTGCCGAGGTCACAATTGTGGATGAAGTCATATGTCACAGGAGGAGGAAGTATAGTAGACGCCTATTGGTTGTCTGTCCAAGACCTGTCTCTGTCTAGGATCTGCCCCTCTTGGTCCTCCATCCACTTGGTTACAAGGGGAGGAGCCAGATTCAGGTGGAACAGCATTATATGCCACGGATGCTGCCAGAGAATCAGAAAGGACATGGTTAAATCTGCCTGGGGGAGTAGAGCAAGGTTTGAGAGAGGTTCTTATTCCACCTATGTTTCTGCTGTGGTTGACAGGATCAGGAGGCCTCTGATCTAAGCTGGCCATGAGCCTCTTCTCTGGGAATCTGGATATGGGGCCAAAAGATTCCCACCAGTATGGCTCTTCTTGGATGGAGGGGAGCCTGCCAGCGGGAGCGCTGAAAGCACCCAGGTGGGCAGAGAAGCCGCTTACAGATGGAGAAGCAGAAACGGACGAGGGAGAAGGCGTCTGAGTTCCCTCCAGCGCTGCAGTTTCTGCCATTGTTTCCTTTCGGAGGCTCAGCTGCTGCTGCCTTTGGCACACCCTGTAACCTGCTGGTAGTGTCTTTTCTCTGCTTCTGCGACCTCAGGCCGTATTCTGTCCCTTGCTGCCAAGAGTCTCCATTGATACAGGAAGACTATAAACCCCTGATCTGCTGACCTCCACCTGAGCCATGCGTTTGGCCATTGCTATTGACCCATTTCCCAGAGAAGGAAACATATATAAGGACACGTAACTAATGAAGCCAGAAATCCAAACCACCAGCATCCTGTCTACCTGCCCCAGGGCCCATGAGCCTGCACTGGAGAGTTGTTCCCTTGGGTCTGTAGGGTGCCTGGGTATTCTGAAGGCAGCACCCAGAAGGCCGTGCAGGAGAGAAGAGTGCTCATGGGTTTTGGAGCCAGGCAGCACTGGAGTGAAAATTCTGGCTCCTCAGCTCATGAACTGTGTCCTTGGGCCACTGTCTCTGCAGAGTCTATACAATAGGGACGCATTGCCTAGGTTGATTATAGCTGGGATTTCGGTAGAGACTGTTGCATTGAGGTGGTAGGTCAGTTTGGGGAGCACCGTCATCTTAACAATATTGTCTTCTAATCCATGATCCTGGGAGAGTATTTCCATTTATTTTAGTCTTCTTTAATCTCTTTCAATATGTTTTATAGTTTTTGGTGTAGAAGTCTTGCATGTCTTTTGCTAAATTTATTTCTAAGTATTTGATTATTCTATTGTAAAAGAAATTGTTTTCTTAATTTTATTTCTGGATTACTTATTGCCCGTATATAGTAAAAATACAACTGATTTTGTGTCCTGCAACTTCAATTAACTAATTTATTAATTCTAATAATTAGTTGTGTGTGTTTGTGTGTGTGTGTGTCTTCCTTAGGATTCTCTATATACCAGATTATGACATATGTAAATAGATTTATCTTTCTAATCTGGAAGCCTTTTGTTTTTTCTTCTTGATTAATCACCCTGTCTAGAGCCTTCAGTACTATGTTGAATAGAAGTGGTGACAGTGGACATCCTTGTCATGTTGATCTTAGAGAAAAAATGTTCAGTCTTCTCCAATAGATATGATGTTAGCTGTGAGGATTTTTTGTAGGTGCCATTGATCAGGTTGTAGAAGTTCCCTTCTATGTCTAATTTGTTGAATATTTTGAGCATGAGAGGGTGTTGGATCTTTCTCAAATGCTTTTTTTGGCATCTATTGAGATGATTATATGGCTTTGGTTCTTTACTTTATTAATATAGTGGATTACATTGATTGATTTTTGTATGTTGAACCAACCTTGCATTCTTGGGTTAAAACCCACTTTCTTATAATGTATAGTCCTTTGATATATTATTGGATTCAGTTTGCTAGTATTTTGTTGAGGATATTTGTGTCAGTATTCCTAAGGAATTTTGGTTTATAGTTTGCTTGCGATGTTTTTTGTCTGATTTTGTCTGTTTTTGTCAGAGTAAGATAATAATGGCCTCATAAAGTGCACTGGGAAGTGTCCCTTTTTCTATTTTTTGGAAGAGTTTGTGAAGAATTGGTATTATTTCTTCTTTAAATATTTAGTAGAATTCATCAGTGAAGATATTTGGGCCTGGGATTTTCTTTGTGAGCAGTTTTAAAATTAGTAATTCTATTTATTTCCTTGTTATATAGGTCCATTCCATTCAGGTTTTATATTTCTTCTTGAGTCAGTTTCTGTTGTTGTCCATATCATCTAAGCTGCAGCATTAGTTGGCATACCATAGTTAATAGTATCACCTAATAATTCATTTTACTTATAATCCATTTTAATTTTGTAAGGTGACTAGAATGTCTACCCTTTCCTTCCTGGTTTTAGTTAATTAAGTTGTGTCTCTTCCTTGGTCAAACTAGCTCAAGGTTTGTCAATTTTGTTGATCTTTTCAAAGATTTTGTGTTGATATTTTCAAAACTTTTCGTTTTGTTAATTTTCTCAATTATTTTTCTTGTCTATCTTTCATTTGCTTCTGCACTAATCTTTATTATTTCCTTCTTTCTGCTTGCTTTGGGTTAAGTTTACTCTTATTTTTCTAATTTCTTAAGGCGAAAGTTTAGTTTATTGATTTGAGATCTTGCCTCTTTTAAAAAACAGAAATTTACAGCTATCCATTTCTCAGAGGGCATTTAAAAAATAGATACAAGGTTGTACTACTTAAGTTCTGTGGAGTTGTCTAGGCTAAAAGGATAAATAAAACAAGTGAAGCCCTTGATCTGCTGGTGTGTGGCCTCCACCAGGGGAGGGGAGGCCCTGGGGAGTGTCTATAGGGCTGGTGCTCAGCAGAGCAGGGATCCTTATCACTTTTGTGGGCCCTGGGCACATTTGCCTGGGTGGGCCCTTTCATTATAAAATATTAAAATTATATAAGTCCATTGACATAAAGCAAACATAATCCAGGCTGGATTTATTATTATACCAGAGGCCCAGTGCACAAATTCCTGCAGGGGTCGGGTCCCTTGGCCTGACCGGTGTTCGGGACTGATTGGGGCTGTCTCTCCCAGTGCCGATTGGGGCCAATCGGGGGCCGGCTGGCCAGGGGGAGGGACGGCGGGGCCATGGGAGGTTGGCTGTGGGAGCACACTGACTACCAGGGGGCAGCTCCTGCGTTGAGTATCTGCCCCCTGGTGGTCAGTGCATGTCATAGCAACCAGTTGACCTGTTCTTTGGTTGTTCAGCCGCTTAGGCTTTTATATATATAGATATTTATCATCATTATTATGCTTTTTCTTCTGAGTTTAAAAGAAATTGACCATCGAACATTTCCATGGGGCCTTTAACAGAGTCTTGGAGAAGCCAGGCAGGGGCAGAGCACCTCCAGAAGTGAGGGACCCTCTCAGGACAGTGGGGGTTTCTGGACGAGAGGGCAAGGACAAGGCCTGAAATTCAACTGTCTAGGGCTTGAGCCACTCTGACCAGTGCAGGGTCATTTCCAGGACTGTCGCCCCCGATTCCATTGTCAGCATTCAAAAGAAATAAAAAGGTATTCAGTCAGGAGCCAAGCATCTTCATGTAACATAAAATAACCTCTCTCTCTGTACCTGTGCCTTCCTCTTGAAAGGCTTCAGTTTGCTTTGGGCGGGAGGGAGAGGAAGGGGGCGTGAAACCTGCACCAGATCTAACCAAATTAGACTGCAGAACAATCAATAATGGGACAATGGGCCATTGTTATTCAGAAATACAGCCCTGTGCCCAATTCCTAAACCTGTCCTCAGCTCTTCACACAAAGAAAGGCAGGACAGCAATTGTCTGGGATCAATGTCTTCCCACTTAGCAGGAATCGATCAGATGGCAGAGCCTCAGGCAGACTTCTCCTACTGGGGACTTGGGGGTAGGAGGGAGGTGAGCACCCACCCCGAAAGCAAGGTGTGCAAGAGACCTAGATGCGCTTGGTAGTGGTGGGATTATAGAATAAGCCTCAGAGGTCTCTGTGTCTAAATTCCCTTTTATATTTGGGAAAATCTGGGAGAAACAGAAGCTGTTACCACCCTGAGGCCTGAAGGGACGGGGGAGGGAGAGGTTCCTAGAATCCAGAGAGCGGGAACTGCAGGGGTGGGGCTGCCCCCTGGAGCAGTGGTCTTAGCAGAGGTTCACAGCCTCTGCCAGCCCCTGGCTCAGAGGGGGCGGAGCCAGGATCATAAGTAACCTGGCTTCTCCTTAGTCCCACCCTCCATCCACCTTCTGTCTATCATCAGGGGCCCTTCCCTTCTGGAAGCCAGAGGGCAATGTCCAATTTGGCGTGTTTCAGTTTTATAAAATACGTTCAACAGATAGTACGCCTAACCCAACCAGAAATCCAGAGCAAGGGGCCTGCGTGATCTTCCTCCTCAGGACAGAGCGCGGAGCAGAGGGTGGAGAATGGGCTTCAGTGGTGAGGGGACAGCAACCAGAACCACACAGTGAACAGGTGACAGAGGAGCCAGGCTTTGGGCCAGGAGCTCAAGACATCGAGGCGGGGAGGGGGAAATAAAAATACACCGACACCTAGCCGTGTGGGCTCAAGGAGCTATGGGAATGTGAAAGAAGAAAACTGAAGAAGAGGGTCAAGGGAGAGAAGTCGGAGGTTTCCCAAGAAAGAAACTTGAGCCGAGTCCTGGATGCTGACTATGGACTAGGGCCTTGGTCGGCAAACTGCGGCTCGTGAGCCACATGCAGCTCTTTGGCCCCTTGAGTGTGGCTCTTCCTAAGCCTTAGGAGTACCCTAATTAAGTTAATAACAATGTACCTACCTATATAGTTTAAGTTTAAAAAATTTGGCTCTCAAAAGACATTTCAATCGTTGTACTGTTGATATTTGGCTCTGCTGACTAATGAGTTTGCCAACCACTGGCCTAGGGGAAGGTGGGGCAGTTGTAAAAGTGCAGGCCTGGGAGGCCGAATGGACCCGTAGAAGAAACAGGTGCCAGGCTGCAAAGTCCAACTTTTAACCAGAAGGTAATGGAAAGCCATTCAAATATGTATGGGTCCATGGGCAAGGGACTTCTTTCAGATGATGGGTTTTGATCACTCTGTCTTTTCATCCATACAGTGGACACTATAGTCCGTCACACATTGGATTGGCTACTCAGTAGTTCCCAAGGGCCCACTCAACTGTCGAAGGTGATCTCGTGGCCACACGGGAACCCAAACCCTAAGCCCTAACCTGCTAACTGTTCCAGATCCCCAATCCCATTTGGAAATCTAGTCATCCAAGCAATGTATCTTCGCAGGCAGAATGGGGTAAGCAGTGCTTGACAAGCAGTATTAAAGTCCCTCCTAGTCCACTCAGTTTTAAATTATCTGCTCATTCATTCATATGGCCAACTTTAAACTCACATTATTTTCCTGGTTACTCAATTCATTCTGAAGTTGAAAACATCCTGAAAGTAATAGAAACTCAAGTTCGAAGGTAGTGAAATGACTGATTTACTCCTGTGAAATGTTTTCCCTTTTAAAATGACTTATTACACTTTGCCGCTATTCAAATCCCTTTTAGGTTTTTATAGCCGAATTTAAGAAAAAAGATATTTTCTTTTAGAACAGAATTAGGTACAGCATATAAAAGACCTAACTCCATAAAGGCCCATTCCCTGATACCGCTCATAATTGAGATTCAATTTCCCTTTCTCCTCTGTCTCTGTTTATTAGTCGGAGTCCCAGCGCGAACAGGGTGGAGCTGGTGTTTTATGGCTCGCAGACGTGGAGAGAGAATGAGGCCTATGGGGTTTCTGAACCTCCTTTGTGCATGCTCCCTAATCGTCTGGAGTTCTTTCTGTGGAGATTCAATACCAGGAGATTGAATCTTGGCAGAGTTGAAAATAAAACACAATGTTGCATTCAAGTATATCTAAATCTTTAGTCTGAGCAAAAAAGAATGATAAAGATGTATTTCTCAGTTGTCAAGTTCTAAGCTCAAGGGCAGGGAGCCAGCAGCTCTATGGAGTCACAATAAGCTGCTTCTGCATAGTTTCTGGGTTTGAATTCCAGCCCCTTTGTTAAACGTTTGAAAAGGCATGGTCCACGCCTGGCCGGTGTTGCTCAGTGGTTGAGCGTTGACCTATGAACCAGGAAGTCACGATTTGATTCCAGTCAGGGCACATGTGGGCTTGGTGCCCAGTAGGGAGCCTGCAGGCGGCAGCCGATCAGTGGTTTTCTCTCATCCTTGATGTTTCTGTCTCTCTCTCCCTCTCTATTCTTCTCTGAAATCAATAAAAAATATATATTTTAACAAAGGGCTGGTCCTACATGTTCTGCTAGCATGAACATGCATGTGAACATCATGCTTTGCACTTGGGCACACACATGTGCTCCCTGATGCTCCGACTCGAAGAGCTGCCTCAACGAGCTTTAGAGCACCAAGCGACATTCTTAGAGTCGGTGCCACGCTGTTTTAGAGCTGAATTTCAAGGGAATAGGAAATTAGGAGCCTATTTTCTTTGTCACTGTTCTCATCCATCATTTTAACAAATGTATCCAAAAGTGATCACAGACCTTCTCGGGAACAATGATAATTACAGTCTTTCAAGAAGCTATTCTTGTCTCCAAAGGCACCACCGTAATTTCTCTGGCCTTTAGGAAAGTGAAAATATCAATGATTATATAAAGTCTCTTGCCTCCTAATACTTTATTTACCAGTCTATGAATATCAATCTGGGGACCATATCCGCATGCATAAGCACCCCTCACCAGCACACGGCTTCTTCCCTCCCCCCACAGAACTCTCACATTTCCATGCACTTTCCCTATTGTTTCAAGCAAGGAGGAGAGATGCAGGGCCTTTTTCCTTGTTAGATTCACAGCAGGGATTTTTTTTTTTTTTGTAAATATGAAAACTACAGCCAGGTTTGATTGTGTGTGTGAACTGGCAACCAACAGCCCTTTAAGGCATAATTTATTTTAAAAAAACACACACACAACAACACGCCACACGGCAGCAAGGATCTTTCTTCACTCTCTTGACTCAGAGAAATGCGAGTCTGTGAAAATAAATAGCAAGCCTTGGAAAATCCTGTCCAATAAACTCAAAATGCTGGAGCAGGTAAAACATATTTCTAGAAGTCCTGGACTATTAAGAGAAAAAAAAAGATGATAGATAGATAGATGGGTAGATAGAAACAGTATTTTATACCCAAGGACCCATGATTCATAGTGTTTCACTGAATCCCCGAAGACAACTGAAGGAGACAGGAAAGCCCCTGTTTCTTCAAACATTGTAATGACTGGATGCATTTTAGTCTGAAGGACCTGAAGGCAATTCCATTTTCTGGAAACCCTTTCCTACCCTAAATTCCTCCCCCAGTCAATGGTGGGTCCCGGAGATGGCGTTCCTAGGCACCTCATTTCCTCCTGGTTTCCTGAGGCTACTTCTAATAAAGAGGGAGAGCTGGGGAGACCGGGAGACGCACAAGGAGCCTAACATAATCGCTTCTGTCAAACGGAAATTCTGAGTCACGCCATTCACTGTGACCTATCATTTGGAATTCAAGAAATAAGCTGGATCCACACTGTTAATTTAAATTATTCCAATGTGCCCCATCTACCAGAAAAGAAATGAACATGAATTTCCTTTCTCTGCCTGGGGGTGGGGTGGGTTGAACCATCTGGCTAAAGTAAGGGGCATGTTAATACTCACTTGGGGTGAACAGCTTGAAGGAAAATAGGGTCTGGGGTCCCTGTTCCGATCTATGGTTGTAGCTTTCATCCATTGTTCTCTGGGACTAAAGGAAGGTCTGATTGAGCCAAAATGATGACTGTCACAGGACTTCTCTATGGTTTTCTTTTAATTGCCAAGCCTGAATAACATTGCCTATTGACTGACCTTATATGAAATCTACCTTAACCTGGAAACTCCATTGAAGGAATAATTCAAGAGGCCACCTCCCTACCAGCTCCTTGCTAACCTGACTGCTTGCCAATGCATGATGCATGCCATTGTGGGAGACTCATTATTCCTTCAGCTTTAAATGTTTATCCCAACTCCTTGAAACCTTGCTGTGTTCTCCGTCTCCACTAGCCTACATTTCATGGCTTCTTCCCATCTCAGAGAAGGGATTTTTTGTTTTCCTTTCCTTAGAATCAGATTCACTGGGCCCCCAATTTTAGTGGGTGTGCTGTGGGGGCAGCTCTTCGACTTGCTGGCCTCTCCATGTCACCCGGGGCATCTCTACCAGTGACCATAGGGCGTCAGGAATGCAACCTGCCCTCTGCAGTGTCCTTGAGCAACACCAACTCCATCTCAATATGTACTGGGAGGGCTCACATTTTGGAAGAAATTGTCCACAACGAGCGTATTTATTCCTGAAGAGTCCTAGAAACAATGCCGCTGGAGGTTGTGGCTTTGTATGGACAACACAGATTGGCTCAGGACGTCAGAGAGCAAAGCGCTGGGGCAGAGGGTCTTACCCAGTGTCAGCAGAGTGGCACAGTGAGAACATCTGCCTCACTACACTACAGACTGGAGCAGGTGCTGTAAGCATCAACCCATCACCTGCCTGGACATCTGAAAGGACATTGGAATGACACCCAACTGGACCATGAGAAAAACAAAAGGTAACTCGATCTTCTGTCTCTATAAGTAGCCAATATCTACAAGAGCCCATATCAATTATGTCTCTTGATTCAAGTAATAGAGAAAAGTAGTAGAGAAAAAATTCAAACTCAAAAATATAGGCTATGAGCAAAAACAATATTTTAGAATAAGAGAATGTATCATTCTTATCCATCTCAAGGTTATATGCTCCTACTATGTGCTCTGATATCATCCCACCTGTCCTATCCACAGTACTTGCCACATTAATGGAAATGGCTTGTATAATTGTTCAGTTTCCCCATTTAACTTTGTCATCTGTGGGAATAGAGGCTTGCTGGCTATGAATTGTTGCCTGGGACCTAGTTCAGTGCTAGGTATTGGGGAGATAGCCAACAAATTTCATTCATGAATGGAACATCCACACTGTTCAGATGAAGTGTATGCTTCTGAAAATGATTTAATCTAGCAACCAGAAGAAAAGTTTAGAAAAGCTTAGAAGGCAATGGAAGAGGACATGCCCGCAGAGAAAAGCAGTAGAAAGTCCTAGGAGAGAAGTCGTTGAGGTTCAAGAATGTCTGAGGCACAAATCTGACCTGCAGGCAGGACTGGGATTGACAAGGACGTCTTGAAAAGAAACGACATTGCAGAAGCAGAATTAAGACTTGCTCTTGAGGTGGAAAGGAACGGAATCGACACTGCAAGAAAACCAAATCAATGACCTGCCTATAAATTTGAGAGGCTTTCCCAGAATGCAAAAACACGATGAAAATCTATAAAGAAATACGGTCTAAGAATATAAGATATAAGACATACATCTTCTTGGATCCAGAGAAGACCTTAGGGAGCAGATAGCAATACTTTATCATGTTTCAGGCAAAATTAATGAAGAGTACCATTTCCAGACACATTCCAGCTAAACTTAAATTATAAAGATAAAGACAAAAATAATACAAGTATGAGTCTGACACAAGAGAAATCAAAATGCATGGTGAGGCGTGAGAGCTTCTTCCCATTTTTATGGTCCTTCCCCACACTCTTCGCCAAGGCTGTGGAGCGAGTTACCCGAGGGGTGATTTTGGGAGATGAATGAGGCCTGAACAGCTCGGCCTTTTCTCCCTGCCCCCTCTCTTTGGGATCTGCCTACCTGCACCCTTCCCTCCCAAGTCATTCTCCAGTACCACCGCCATAGACTGCATTCCTCATTCAGTCTTTAAAAAAAACATACTCACTGAGTGTCTACTTCAGTGATGGTGAGCCTATGACACGCGTGTCAGAGGTGACACGTGAACTCTTTTTTTTGGTTGATTTTTCTTTGTTAAATGGCATTTAAATATATAAAATAAGTATAAAAAATATAAGTCTTTGTTTCACTATGGTTGCTAATATCAAAAAAATTCTATATGTGACACGGCACCAGAGTTAAGTTAGGGTTTTTCAAAATGCTGACACGCCGAGCTCAAAAGGTTCGCCATCACTGGTCTACTTCATGCTGGGCCTTTCTTTCTGCAGAGAAGTCCTTGCCCTCAGGGAGCTCACCACTCAAGAGGGAGACAGTCAATGAACAAAGACACAGGTATACAACCATACTATAGATTCCGGCAGTGCTAAGAGCGATGAGGCAAAACAAAGGGAGGCAAAGGATCTGAGTGATTAGGTGGGAAGGGGTGGGGGGACTGCCTTATGGAGAGGGTGATGTTCAAATCACCCTGAAAGAGATGGGAGGCAAGCTAATGGGACGTCTTGGGGAACAGCATCCAGGCAGAGGGAATAGCCAGCGCAAAGGTCTCAAGGAAGAAGCACTCCTGGCCTGGACCAGGAGGATGGAGCTCAGAGAGCAAGACAGAGAGAGGGATCGCCAAGGTGGTGGTAGTGAGGGAGGGTGTCGTTTTATGCAGGACCAAGCTGCCCTGGAGTAAACTTTGGATGTTCTTCTAATGAGAAGTCATTAAAGGGGGCTTGTTATGACACTTCTAACACCTGAAATTAACTTGTGCTTTCACTTGTCCTTGTCTGCTGCCCCCTCTAGAGTATAAGCTTTGTGATGGCAGGTACTTTTTACATTGTAATGGTTGATTTCCCGGCTCCTAGAATGGCACCTGATATAGAGAAGGTGCTGAAAAATTATTTATTGATGGAATGAATGAATGAGTGAATGAATGAAACAGAAGCTATGAGAAGGCAAACCCAAGCCCTAGTCAGTTTAATTCAGTGGATAAAGCGTTGGCCTGTGGACCCAAGGGTCCAGGGTTCGATTCTGGTCAAGGGCATGTACCTTGGTTGCAGGCTCCTCCTCCGCCCAGGTCCTGGTTAGGGCTCGTGCAGGAGGCAACCAATTGATGTGTTTCTCTCACATTGATGTTTCTCTCTGTCTTTCCCTCTCTTCTACTCTCCCTAAAAATTAATGAAAAAATATCCTCAGGTGAGGATTTAAAAAATAAAATAAAAAGGCAAAACCTATAAAGAAGACAGAATAGAGGAGAAGCAGCTAGTTTCTTGAATTAATGGGGGCACCCTTGTGTGGGATCCCCAAATCCTGTGGGGTCCTGAAGCTGTCTGAGCCCAGAAGCACCCAAACCTCCATTCTCCACCAAGCCCAGCTGATGGACTCTTTTTGGGTTACCTTGTGTGCACAGCTCTGTGATAAGCCTCCTATCAATTCTGGGCAACCTTATTGGACCCCTCCCTCCCCAGCTGGCCAGGCAGCTACTGCTACCCCACACCCGCCCATAGCGGAGCCCAATCCAGTCTGGGGGGTGGTGATGCCTTTCTTCTGGAAGATTCTATCCTCTTCTCATCTTTGTATCCCAGGGACCTTTATCCAGTGTTTGGTACAAAGCAGACATGTGGTCAATATTTACTAAATGTCTAGCTGAATGAGATACTGAAAATCAATGGTACAGAAAGATTAAAACTGGAGAGATAGACAAAACTTAACAAATAATACAAGCAAAAAGATTTCCAAAAAGCAGGGGTGGCAGTATTCATTCAGATGAGGCAGAACTCAAAGGAGTAAAAGTAGTGTTAAACAGAACAAAGCAGGATATTTTCACAGATAAAAAGTATAATCGCAGCATTTACAAACAGCCATGCACCAACCAAGTATAGATAACATTTAACACCCACTTCTAATTAGAAGGGGGATCAAACTTCTATCAGAGCTAGGGATGTAAGTCCACTTAACCAGCATGATAAATACTATCCAGCTTAAAGCAGCAGCCACCATCATATTTAATGGTGAACACAGAAGGTATTCTCATTAAAATCAGGGGAAAGCAAAGTGTCCCTGGTGATATCAAGCGAATCACTTGTAAATCTTTTCCAGTTCATCAGTGTTTGATAAAGTGAATGGATTAAGTATAAAATAGAGAAAAAGCAATAGCTTTACTGACACCAGCAATAACCAGTTAGAATAACCAAATTGGAAAGACCCACTTTCTTAATTGCCTTCGCGAACACAAGATACCTAGAAAAACCATTACAAGAAATGGGTAGGATCCCGCTTTAGTCACTACGATGAAAACTAGAAAAATCTTCTTGAGATACACAAAATAAAACAGGAACAAATAAATGTATGAACCCGTCATTTTTACAAGAAAAATCTAAAGTTTGTGACAATGTCAATTCTCATAAAATAAATGGATAAACTTAATATTTCCTTAAGCAATCATTTTTAAAAGGCAAACTGCATAAAAATTATAATGAATGCAAGAAAAGGATCCATTTCCTCCTTATATAAAGAGCTCTCAAAGATCAAACAAAGGGCTTTCACCCATTAGTAGAACAAAGGGCAGAAGATGTGAACAGACAATTCACAGAGGAGTTCAACTTGACTAGGAGTCAAAGAAATTAACAACCCAAGTCACAGCGGTTTTTATGCCAAACTGACTGTCCAAGATGAAAGGGCTGAAAGGACCGGCCGTCTTCCTCCATGGCCGCTGGCGACGGAAAGCGCTGCACTCTTTCTCTAAAGCAATCTGACAATAGATAGCAAAAATTTTAAATGTGTTCACATCCTTTAACAAAGAAATTCCATCCCCAGGCAGTCTGTGCTAGAGAAATAGTGAGATAGGTGGGCAAAAATGTATATACCAAGACATTTATTCATGGGAGAAATTACTATTAAAATCATATTTTGAATAATACTTGAACTATGAGAAAATTCTCCTGTAATAATGGTAATTGAAGAAGTGATTTCAAAACAGTTTGATTCCAATTTATATAGGCATGTAGAATATATGTAGTATATAGAATAGATAGAGATATGTAGATATATAGACTATAGATAGATCTATAGAATTATAAAATAAAATACTAGAGGCCCAGTGCATGAAATTCGTGCATGGGGGGGGAGATGTCCCTCAGCTGGGCCTGCATCCTCTCCAATCCGGGACTCCTCAGGGGATGTCTGACTGCTGGTTTAGCCCCGATAAACCGGCAGTCAGACATTCCTCTTGCAATCCAGGACCACTGGCTCCTAACCACTCATCTGCTTGCCTGCCTAATGCCCCCAACTGCCCTCCCCTGCTGGCCTGGTTGCCCCCAACTGCCTCTGACTCGGCCCCCACCACCATGGCTTTGTCTGGAAGGAAGTCAGACGTCTGGAAGATGGATGGTTGACCCGGTCTAGTTAGCATATAACCCTTTTTATTAGTATAGATTACCAGTGATTATCTCTAGGGGGATTATGGGCCATTATTATTTTTGTTATATTTTACTTTTTTTTCACTTTTCCAAAGTTTTACAATGTATAGAAATTACTTCAATAATAAATAAATGCCCATGTTATTTTAAAAAACCAAGAGAACATTAGTACCAATAATTGCCAAGAAATTTGACTCCTGAAAAAAGAAGTTAAATCTAGTGACACCTCTATTTCTTACTCTCTCTGCCTGCACCCCTCACTCCCTCGCCCAATTCAGGAAAATTCAATTAAGATAATTGCAATACATGTTTATTGTCTCCTTACTGTGTATAAGGCACAGGGCTGAGGGCAGGGGAGCAGCACAAAGATGGGCAAGACAATGGTTCTGGCCCCAAATACAGAATTATCAAATGAAAGGAGATGGCCTCCAACTTGGAAGGCCATCAACATGGCAGACTAAGCGAAGCATTAATGAGAAGCCAGAGGCAGAAGGAAAGGACTAGTGGGAAGGATACCTGGGGCAGAAACATCCCTCACCTCTCAGCCATCACAGGAATTACAATGAGATGGAGAGTGTTTTATTTTCTGGAAGTCGGTTCAGGGATAGCGTTTTGTGGGGTTGGGAGGAAGATGTGGCTGAGGAAGCACGCAGCCAGCATCTGGAGAGTGCTTACTATGTGCGGGGAGCTCTGCTAAATATTTGAATGGTACTGTTTCACACAGCCCTCAGACCATGCCTACAAGGTTGGTACGATGACAAACCCTATGTTTTAGATGAAGGAACGAGCCCAGCAGTTGCATAATGTGCTTGAGTTGACACAGCCAGTGCATGGTGGAGCCAGGATTTGAATCCAAGTAGTTTCACCTGGGAGCCCTTGCAGAGTGGAGCATGCATGTTTGGGCTGGAGCTGAATTGTTCAGGGTTTTAGAAGGCATGAAAGGTCACCGTTCTCTGTCTCAGCAATCTGCTATCCTCCTTTCCTCTCTCCCACCTTAAGCAGCTTTGAGCTTCTCCTATAAACCAGTGACTAACAAACTCAGGAGTGGGGAACCTTTTTTTTCTGCTAATGGCCATTTGGATATTTATAGTATCATTCATGGGCCATACACAATTATCAACTTAAAAATTAGCCTGCTTGCCGGCCAGCATGGCTGAGTGGTTGAGTGTTGAACTATGAACCAGAGGTCACAGTTGGATTCCTGATCAGGCTCATGCCCAGGTTGTAGGCTCGATCCCCAGTAGGGGGTGTGCAGGAGGCAGCTGATCAATGATTCTTTCATCATTAATGTTTCTATCTCTCTCCCCCTCTCCCTTTCTCTCTGAAATCAAAATAAATATATTTTAAAAAATTAGCTTGCTATATTTGGTCAAACATTTAATTAACTCACCCCTAATGTCTTGGAAGGCCTAGACCAAATGATTCCACCTGCCTTATATGGGCCGGATGTTCCCCACCCCTGAAATAGATATTTAAAAAATAGTGTACTGAAGATGTGCCAAATTATTAGCCTCTAGGTGATACTGAAGAGTCTTAAGTCCAGGTCTCTGGAAAACCAGGAAGGGAGAGAGTTTTCCTCCACAAAGGCTCTTCTATAATCTCTTTTATGAGCTATGAATCTGATAATCACTTCCTGAGCATCTAATATGCTAGGACACTATGCTAGCTGCTAGGGATGCCCTCACATCTCAGTCAAAATCCTCCAGCCTACATCCTCTGAGCCAATAGCCCACATGAGCTCCCTATTGAAAGTACCATGGGGATATCAACTCTCAACATCCTGAACTGAATCATGAACTCTGCTCCACACTTCCCATTCCTTAAGGTGAGGTGGCACTAGCTACCCAGATGTACAAGCCAGAAACGACATCCAATCCATCCTCAAAGCTGATCCATTCTCACCTTCAAAATATCTACTGCTCTCCACCCGCACTGCCACCACCTCAGTCCAGCCACCACCATCTCTCTCCTGGACAATCACAGCAGCCTCCTGTCTCATCCATTCAGTAGCCACACAGAGAGACCATACACATCCTCTACCTAAAACCTCTGCATTTTTCCTTTATACTCATATGAAATAAAATCCTTTGGCTCCAGCCCCCACTTAGCTCATCCCCTTGTCTTTCACTATTCTCCTCTTTACATGTGAGTATTAAGATGAGGAAAATATATGTATACCTGTATCCAAGGTATACAGGTGTGTGTGTATACCTGGAATACAGATATCTGTTCTGCAGATCTGAGGCTGGCCCTTCTGAGCCCAGCCTCAGATCTGCAGAACCAGGCAGCCAGCCACATTACATATAATCCTATATAATAAAAGGCCAGGGACCATAAGTGTAACGACTGGAATGACCGCTCAAACAGTTGCCATTAGGTACACTGACCACCTCTCAGTCCTCCACCTCCCCCCCCCAGCCCACTGGCCCACAAGTGGCAGTGGGCGGGGCGGTGAGCTATGAGTGGCGGGCGGGGTGGTGGCCGAGCAACAAGCAGTGGTGGGCGGGGTGGTGATCGAAGAGCAAGCAGCTGCAAGCGGTGGCGAGCTACTTGCTCATGATTTCGTGCGCTGGGCCTCTAGTATATAATATTATACATGTGATATAATTGACATATAACATTATAGTAGTTACCAGTTTCAGGTGTACAATGTAATGATTTGATATTTCAGCATGATGACTATACTTAGTAACATTGTACTGTATATTTGAAAGATGCTAAGTGAGTAGCTCTTAAAAGTTCTCATTATAAGAAAAAAATTAACTTTCTCAGATATTTGTGAACTGTTCCATTGATTGCTGTGAATAAGAGTTAACTTTGTAATATCAGGAAAGGAAATGGATAAAACATGTTTACATATGGGGCCACTCCTTAACGAATGGAAAACATTTAGTTAATTATATAGAAAACTTTATTGTAATGATATTTGCTTTCCTTACCAATGGTAACCCAAAGAACCAAGTCAAAAAAAACCCAGGAAGTAAGGAGGTGGCCTGAGTCACTCATGCTGGTGTTGAATCAAGAGCTTTCAACCAAGTGCAGAAGAAAATAGCAACCCTCAAGTTCCACAAGAGAACTCACCATGGTAGCTGCTGGCGTTGATTTATGGAATCTCCCCTAGCCCGCTTTCAGCCCCACCAAAACAAAGTTACCCTTCCTGAATACACTTGCAGCTGATGGATTCCTCTGTTCCAACCTGGCCACAAGCAAAACCACACTAAACGTGAGTAATTGCTTCAGCTCAAGTGACAGAACCCATAATTTATAGGAAACTACTAAGGGATTTAGGACAGAGGTCAAACCAATGGCCCGTCAAGTGTAATATTATGCCCGGCACTTCCCAGTGGTCAGTAGTCCTCTGGAATTGAGCCAGGCACTTCTGCGAACTTTACCACAAAGGACAAAGGACAGGATTCTCTTCCCAAATCAGACCGTATTTGTGGCACGATATCAACTCTTATTACCTAGTTAAAAATTAATTATCAAAATGTCTATCCGCTGAGTCTATCTGACTCAACCATCTTCACTGTTCATCATCTTTTATGGATCTTAAATGTTCGGGTTATTAAAGTGGTCAGCTCCTCCTATAACACAGCATCGAAGAAAAGGAAGATGTTTCCCAGAGAGCTTCTCCAAGAGAAGCTGACGGTGGTGGAAGAGTCCACTACGGCTCTACATTTCCATCCTGGAATTTTACTTTTCATCTCCAGTGTATTTTCCTGGAGTCGATGGTAGTCACAGGATCTCAGCCGCAAGCCCTGATTAGTGAGGACTGAGAGTCCCACAGCATGTATCATGTTCAAAACAATTTCCTTTATGACCTTCCCAGTGGGTCTCAAGTGAGCATTGGTGGAAGGGAAAAGTAAAGTTCTCAAATTTTCATCCATAAAGTGGAGTCAAACATATCTAAAATGTGGGGAAATAGCTTCGTTCCTTTGAGGTTATTTTTCATGTATTTTCACTCGGGTATGTAATTCCTGGAGTGTTAAGGTCTTGGAGCAAGACGGCTGGAAAACTGACCTCTGAAGGCATGTCTGGGTTCATTCAAAGTAGGCGGGATTAGAAATCTTGAGATTTTAAGATGGTAAGGAGTGAAATGTGAGAATTGGTGTTTCTTTGAATACAAAAGGCACATAAAAGGGAGATGTGGATTAATATCCTCAAGGTTGCTTATTTTGGGGGTGAGTCTGGCTTTCCTTTCAGTAGACTTGATCTCTCAGAATTTTTCTCTCTCCTTTCCTGCAATCCAGGTTGGCAAGTTCTTTTGTTTATGTGAGACTGGTCGACAGATGAGCTCAATGCTTTACCCCTTCCTGGACCTAAACCCTTTTCTGTGTAACTTTGCATTATCTTCTCATTGTGTGTGTGTGTGTGTGTGTGTGTGTGTGTGTGTGTGTGTGTATTGGAGGTGGGTAATTCTGTCCCCTTTCTTGACTTTGGGCTCAGTCATGTGATTTTTTTGGCCAAAGGAGTGACAGCATATGTGAGACAAGCAGAAACTCGACAATACATTTTGGCATTTGCACGCACTCTTTGCTTCTGCTGTGGACTCATGCCCGAGCTAGCCTGATGGAGGATGAGACCCATGGAGCCAAGCTGAGGCAACCAGCTGAGGCCCCAGACAAGTGAGAGAGCCCAGCCAAGATGACCGGTGACCATGGACATGGGAATGAGCCCTACTGAGCCCAGCATCAGATCTGCAGAACCAGGCAGCCAGCCCACAGACCATGGACCAAAACAAATGTTTACCGTATACCACTGAGGTTTGGAGGTTGTTTGTTATGTAGCATTATTGGGATAAGAGATAACCAATACAAGATATAAATTATTTTTCCGTTATATTTGATTCAAGGAAGAAACACAAGCGTGGAATACCTTCTTCAAACAAGTTGCCCTTTGTTCCATCTTTGATTGGTTGATGTCTAATGCCAGTGAGCATTCCCGGTGCTGTGAGCCCGTAACTGCAGGTGGTAAACACCTGTTTTGCTCTTCTCTGAAGTACAAGTGAGACATATTCTCCAGGGTGCATGGAGCAGGGGATCCCACCCTCTATCTTCATGTAAATATTGGTGGCTTTCATATTCTTATTTTAATGTGACTCTCCCTTGCTGGAAACTGGCCTGGAGTTTGGATGAATTCTATTGTCAGAAGAGAAAGAAGTTTGGGATCCTGAGGGATTCTAGCAGCCAGAGTATCAACTTGGATGGAAGCAAGATTGGAACAATAATAGCTAATGTTTATGGTGTGCTTCAGGAGGCCGGGAAGAACCGCTTAGCGGAGCTCTTTACATATGTTCATTCATTTAAGCCTCAGGATGACTCTGAAATAGAAACTGTTATTACTCCCATTTTACAGATGAGAAAACTAAGGTACAGGGAGGCTATATAACTTGTCAAGGACACTGGCCCACCTAGTAAGTCATATAAATCCAGACAGGTGGACGCCAGAGCCCATGACTTTGACCACAAAATTATATTAGCTCTGAGTTACTTGGAGTACATGGGAGCCACATGCTCAGAGCACAAATAAACCCCATCTTCTGCCCCTCAGCAGGCTATCGAGGTTTCCATCACATGCTGCCTATGAGAGGGCGTTTTCCTGACTCTTACCACCAGAACTAACAGCAACTCCATGAAGACACCCCAACCAGTCTTGCCCCAAGACCTCCTCCCCAACTCCTTGCCCTTCTAATGATGATATCAGCCACATTTACCCAAGGCTTAGTGTGAAACAAGCCCTCTAGGGGTTTACATGCAATGTTTCTATTTAACATATACCATCAACTAGAGGGTATTCTATGATGTCTATTTTACAGATGAGCAAACAGAGTCTAGAAGAAGAATGTGATCAGCTCACAAGAGGCAGAGTACTTTTAATACTTCAAAGCACCCACGTTCTTAACCATGAGCTCTGTCTACTGTCTCCCTTCCAGGCTCTCGGGTTTTATGCTTGTCCTCGGTATCTGCAAGAAACAGGACTTTGCATTTCTATACCTAAATCGATGGACGCTGGGCCCTGGTTCTCAGTCCTGGTAGAAATTTCATCTTGTTCTGGGTTCTGTGCTTTCCTTTCAGGAGGGAGGGGCGAGTCGGGTGAGGTGCTGAGAATCTGCTCCTCCGGGGCACACTTGTCCAGGAGGGAACATCCCTCCTCTCTGGTCTTTGGCCGTCCACCCATCCATCCATCCCAGGGCCGCATCCCCTCTGAGCCCTCAAGCGCTGAGCCGTGCTGGCTGGCTCTCAGCACCACATCTATGCAGTGTTCAGGGGAGTGGTACTCTGTCCCTGGCCACGTGGGCTGGGGAAAACCATGAGGTGTCTTGAGCACATCTGCATTACTGGGCCTGTGTCCCTCTTGACTGACCTGCAGACTTTCAGTGTTCTATCTGGGGTCTGGCGTTCCAGAACATTCCCCAGGGAGGTGGGGCTAAGGGACCCTTCACAGGCATCCTCCAGCACCCTCTCTCCTCACTTATAAACATACTTCTTACTTAACGTTCTCTCTCATTGTGTTTTTAGTTGCCCTATGCATACATTTCCCATTTTTTCCAAGTGGGTTGGAATTTTTTTCCTCCTGAGACATTCAAGAACAACAATGAGTGCTCAAGCAAGTTATTAATTTCAAAGATGAAGTGCTGCTGTGTGAGGTCATGCCAATTAATGTCCTAGTCCCACTCTTTGCCATCTGAGAACTTGGGATAAAAAATACATCTTCTAGTAATCAAATGGCATTGCTACCACTCATTTCTGATGTTCCGTGGATAGACTGTGGAACCTGCCTTCTTACTTAATTAGACTAAGTCCTCATAGTTCTTCGAATTTTCTGGAAAATTAGCACTAGCACTGAGCCATTGTGTAGTAATGTAAACAACAATGATGACAACAAACCCATTACTAATGATAGCTAACCTCATTGCCAGGTGCTTTAAAAGCTTTTTTCATTTACTCACTCATTTCACCTTCATAAAAATCCTATAAAGTAGGTACTTTTATCATCTCCACTCTACTGATGTGACAACCAAGGGGGGCACGTAATTTGCCTAAAAGGACACAACACATATGAGGCAGAGGTGGGACTGGAACGCAGGTGGCTGGAACGCAGCCCTCCCTCTTAAACATCTGAAATTGATGTACTCACTATATACTTACTAAACTAGGTTAAAGAGAAAAGAGAAGCTATGTTTGGGGGATAAAAGACATCAAATACATAAACGAGGGAAAGTCAACTGCACAAGTGTACATTCATTTATTCTAGAATATTTTGACAACGTCAAAGCCTTCCACAGCTTCCAGCATCCCTTGCACAACTGTGCAACCTCCGTACACAGTGTGCCTCGCATGATGCGGTCATGCCATCCCCCTGACACTGTGCTCCGAGGCGCCCATCCCCCTTGCTGGAGTGCAAGTGAACTGAGAGTGGCAGCACGGGCCAGAGGCTCAGTAAATGTCTGGTGGGGCTGCAGCCACCTGCACAGGGCGCCGGGCCTGTCCCACCTGTGGACGGTCCCCTCCCAGACTACAAGTGCAAGGCTCAGTGGCTGCCCTTGTTCCAGGGTGGGTACCTGCTGTGACCACAGAGGAGGGAGAGCTTGAGGCAAAGATTCAAACTCTTATGTTTCATTTGGGAGGTGCAAGCCCACGGCAGCGGGAAAGAAGGGGAGAAAGTGAAGTGGGTAAGAATGCGAATGATGTGCGGTTGTGCTGACTTTCACTTAGTGACGGGCGGTGGAGAGATAGGCACGTTGCTCAGCAGATGCGTCCACTTGCATACAGGACGACGTCTCGGGGTGTCAGGCAAGAGGAAATCATGACTAAGGTTCTTTCTGGGAGCAAGAAAGTCGAGGTGATCTGTCTGCTGACTCCCCAGCCCCTTTCATTTCCTGTTTCCCATTGGTCATAGTTTGTCCCATAGAGACGGCTCCAAGGGACACCCAGTCCTTCAGGCGGGCTGCCCCTCTGATGATTTCTCAGGAAGCCAGACCCCATGCTGCGCACCGGGTTGCTTCCTTCACATTAGGAAGAGGCAGAAACTCTGGGTGTGTGACTGGTGGGTCTGCTGCGGAAGCAGAACCAGGTGGGCCTGAGTGGCGGAGTTGGGGATGGGGCGGGCTGTGTGAACCCAGTGGCTGGAAGCTGCATGGGAATCAGAGGAGATGCAGAGATTGGTGTCCAATGCAGGGGAGAGCAGAAACAAGACTCTGCCCTGGTGAAAAGTAAATTTAAGAGTGAGGATAACAGATTTCCTGGATGGGTGAGCTAGCTTGCGTAGGCCTTTCCGGGTTGGTGGTATTTTCATTGAGACACGGAATATGAAAAGGAGATGGCTAGACACAGGAAGAACATGCCAGGCAGAGGGAACAGGAGATGCAAAGGCCTGCAGGTGGGAACAAGTTTGGTCAAGTTAAAGAACAAAAAGAATGCTACCATAGTCGGAGAAAAGTGAACAAGGGAGAGAGTGGGAGGAAGCAGGCAGGAATCCAAATGGGGCATGGTGGGGTTTAGGTAGGAGTTAGGTTTGGAAGTTGGATGGGAATGTAGCATCTGAGAGTTGAGTCATAATCCTGAAGCACTTTGAAGCAAATTGAATCCATAATATCTGAACTGCATTGATATATTAACTGTTTCAATTTATGGGAAATTATTATCGGTAATTATAACTATATCAAGAAAAGTAATTACTAAGACAAGTTTGAGAAGCTCTTGGCTACAGACTGCTCATTCCCTGTTGTCTGCTTTCCGATCGTTATTCCATGATGCCAGAGAGCACGGGGTGGGGAAGACATTTAATCTAATAAAGGTCGCCCTCGTATCTCTCCCTCGCTGTGACATGCCATTTACTGAATCATCCATTATTGCCCAAAGAACAAAGACGAGCTTCACTAAGCAAAGGGATGATAAAGTTCACTTGAAAATTGGGGAAGAAATTGCAAAACTATTGGAGGCCAAGGGCACAATCATGCACAGAAATCAATAGCTGTCAGCCAACGAGGAGGGAAGAGAATGAATAAACACAGTAAATAACGCTGAGAAATGACTCAGTGCCAAGGAGCCATCCAAGGAGAAGTCTGGGAGCGTGGTGAAGAGGCCAGCGCCGGAATCAGACAGGACTAAGTGTGGATCTCTGCTCTACCACTCGGGCGTGACACGTATCCAGTGGTAGCCTCAGGTGACTCATCTGCACAATGGGAAGAGCAGTACTACCTCTGTCCTGAGCAGCTGGGAGCACCACAGGAGAGAGTGAATATGAAGCTCTTCACGTGTGCACATATTTCATGCTCACACAGTGGTAGCATCCTCCTCTGTCTCCCTCAACCAAGGTTCATCAACATAACACAAGAGAAAGGATAGCACGGGGAGGAACTTTTCAAAGCCCATTTTCTCAGGCTGGCTGAGAAGAGAGGAAGCATGCTTTAAAAATCCCACAGAATTCTTTAGTGTGACTAGATGCCCATTGGGCTTTCCATTGCCTCACATCATTGACAGTGAAATGAGCTTCTTCCAACCTCTATTCAAGCTCTAAAAAGTTTAATTATTCACACATGCTCACAATAGCCCTCCCTATATTAAAAAAACATCAAAGGAAATTCAGGACTCAGAGTTAAAAAAAAAAGGCAGCACTAAATAGTTTATAATACTTCCCGCACGATACCATCTCTTCCTCTTGTTAACACATACACAATTGTAAACATTTGATGTAAGTGTTTTTGTTGGTGCTGGGTTTGGGGGCAGTCTGGAAGACTGAACAGGATGGAACCTGGTGATGGTGAGAGTGATGACAAGACAACTCGAAAGTTACGAATTGATAGGCAAGTACTAGAGGTAGGGAGCACCGTGTTCTGGTATTGGCATGATGTGTCAGAAGACATCGTCCCTTTTATTCCTCATGTCGTTTTGATGATGCACATATGACGGTCCTATTTTTTCAGATAAAGAAGGTAAGGCTTCTTAAAGTTGAGCTACTTCGTCAAGGTTATCAGCTATAGGATTCAAAAGGAGATTGATCTGGATCCAACAGTATGTTTTACTTCCTCATCTATCCACCATCCATCTATCCGTCAGTCTGTCCATCTATCCACCTCTCAGCCATCATCAACTGTCCATCCACCATCTATCATACATCTGCCCATCCACAATCCATCCACAATCCGTCCATCCATCCTCTATCTAGTCACTGATGAATCCACTGTCTATTCATCCACCCTTCCACTCACTTATGCATCCTTCCATTAATTAATGGAAGCAATTTCTGTTCATTCTGCCCCACAATTTTATCTTAAATCTGTCCCCTTCTTTCTCCATTGCCAATGCTACAACCTAGACTGACCCACCATCCTCTCTTGCCTAGACAATTGCAGTGGCTTCCTATCTGGTCTCCATGGTTTCATGCTTTCTTCTCTATAGTCCATTGTCATCACAGCTACCAAAGCGATCTTCTCCAGGGGCACATTCCTCCCCTGACTAAAGTCCTCCAATGTAATTGCCACTGCATTTGAGGACCCAGCCTGCCCTGGCTGCCCCTCTTACCACCTCTCTCACCGGCTGCTTTCTGGCTCATGCCACTCAAGCCCAGCTGGTCAACTATGTGTTCTGCAAACAAGCCAAGGCTGTTCTTGCCTTAGGAACCTTCCAATTGCTGCTCTGGCCTAAATGGTCTTCTCTTGGTTGACACCTTCCTTCTCATTATATAGATCTTAGCTGCTATCACCTCCTCACGAGACACCTTTTCTAATCACTTCACTGAAAGTAGAACCTACCCCACTTGGCGCCCTCGGTTAGTCTTCAGTCCATTGCTCCACCTATTTTTTCACCACATTAAAATGGGACTTAAATCACACCATTTGGTTGTCTGATCCCTCTTCTTTTACCTTCCCAGATATATACACATACTAGAGGGCAGGAGTCTTGAACACAATAAAATGGGACGCAATTCATAAATGCTTATTGCTCACCTACTATGTGTCAGGCCCTGTTGTCAGTGCTGGGATTGAGTGAAGAATAAGACAGACATAACCTCCACTCTCAGAAAGGTTACATTATAGTGAAGGGAGACATACACGCCATGAAACTAGGACAATTGCAGAGTGGCACCTGCTATAAATAAACATGGTCCTGTGATAGAGAGTGATGACGACAAGGCAAGAGGGTGTGGCTTAGATCACCTGCTCAGGTGATCTAAGGTCTCTCTGAGGTGGTGGCATTTGAACTGAGAAGTAGAAAGAAGAGGAGAAGCCAGCCAGAAAACGAAGGTGTTCCAGGCAGAGGGCACTCAATGTTTTATTGGCTCTACAAGTCATCCTTATTCAGAGTGGCAGGGGACTATATATAAATGACAATAAATGACAAGAGGGGTCTCTGGGAGCCAAATTGGAGACTGACTACATTTCTATAGTGGAGGGTGGTGGTGCAGGGGAGAAGCACAAGGAAAACAGCTCTCCACACTCTCCATATTCATCCACGTCTTCCTCTGCCTGCAAACCAAGTAAACTGGTCAACATGGCAAGCTGCGCATCTGGGCAGATTTTCAAGAAGAAAAAGTCTCTCTCCTCTCAGTACGGAGCTACAATTTGTTGACCAATGTGGCTCCTCCATTTAAATAACAAACCTACATTCAGTCCAACATTCTCTCCCAAGAAAACTGCCCACTGTAATGGGCAGGTGTGCACTGCGGAACAGTGGATATGGCACGCCATCGCTCTGGACTTTGGTGTAGGCAGAAATGGATGGTTTTCCTTCTTTTCATCTTCTTTCTTCTGCTTTGGTCCAGTTCCTTGGCCACATCTTTTCTACCTTTCCTAACAATTGGCTGCTGTCCCCAAGTACTGAATAAGGGACGCCCCCCCTCCGCAAGTGCAGATTGGACCATGGACACCCCTCTTGAGGAGTGTGTTGCATCCATCCACTTGACAGAACATTCTGCCTGCATCTCTGTTCCCTGTGCTTCATCACAGGACTTCAGAGCTGGCAGTCTCAGCACAGCATTCATTCTTATTCTACCCACTGTACCTCGCTAGACACTTCTCAAGCACATTGTTTATGAAATATGTAAGCACACAGCCTTAAAAAGAACCCGCTCCTATAAAATGGTCAATAACAATAGCTTTGGTGTTCAACATTATTACCACCCGGACTCACTTATTTCTTCCGAATAGTGTTCAGTGCATCCACGCAACACCATCCATTTTGCTCTGGATCATGACACTATTTCTTGGTGTTTTACAAAACACATTATTCAGAGCCTGAGACCTCCACGGAATGCCAATAAGGAGGAGCTCGCCCAGCAAGGACAATGAAAACAGTCACCTCATCCGGATGCTGCGCCCACAGCCTCCAGGGAGATTTGTGCTGGAAGGCTCAGAGGTTTCGCCAGGCACCTTGTCTTCATTGACAATAAGAACTGGACATCACGGCCTCTTTTCTAGAAAACCCTGGTGCCCACCAGGACATGCTCAGTAGAAAACACATCCACCATCCCACCCTCTACCTACCTTCTTGCCTGGGAGACCAACATTCATTATTACCACCCTGCAACCTAGACTTTTTTTTTTTTAACTTGTTAATGCTACTGAGGATAGCAAAATAATGCCTCTAGCCACCCTGTATATTTGCTGTTGCCATCTCCACAGATAAATTGCCCAATTTTCTTAGCAAATTCAGCAACAATAACAGTTTTCTGCTAGCAAAATAACCTTTCATTTCATAAGAAAAAAAGATGGAATGGAAACAAGTAAAAGAGGTCTGATGTCTCCTGTGATGCCCACTTCCTAATTTTCGGTTTTCACTAGCTGTGGGTGGGAGCCGGCTTTTCATTCCTGATAAATAAAAGTGCTACATTTCACATTCAGTCTATGGCTGTCCTTGAACGGCTGGCCAAATAATGTTGGTAGAAAAGATCTATCACAACTTTGTAACTTCAGAGGGAATAAAGTGGATGCTTTTTTTTGGGGGGGGGGGAGGCGAGTTCTGCCTGACATATATCACCCCATAATCTGATAGCAGCACCCCACATTTTTATGGCCAAGATTCTTGGTAATTGCATTCAGCAGGACATATTATGGGGATTGCTGCCTTAATCCATCAAAAAGAAGAGAAGCATTTTCAGAGAAAGATCTGGGAGAAGGGAACGCTCTGATTTCAACATTGGTTACCACCTCTGCCAAAGAGGGGGCAGAAGAATGAAAAGGGAAAGAAAAACCCGGTGCCAATCCCACAAGACCCACGCCTGATACCAAGATGAAGACAAAGACTGATAACCTGGTGTGATATGAGCTTGAACCAAGAGACCAATAAAAGCAAGAATCACCAGCCATCGCAATGAGAAGACCCTCTTGCAAACTGCTGCTGCTGCCTCCCTCAGAGATGCCTGGCCAGGCGGAATATGAACATCCAAGTTACACAAACCACCAACAATCAGATGTTGCTGGTGCAATACTTTTCCAGTCACGGAACAGCCAAGAAAGCCTGACTTTGTGCCTTGTCACTGCTCAGCCTGATTGAGCTCTAATTCTCACATTCAAGCCCAGATTTGCGGGGAAACAAAACTCCACCTGGGACATGTTCTTGGCTTCTTCCCAGTTCTTACTTGAACACAGACGTATAGGGAGACACGTAGATATGGCACATATGTGCAATATGATTCAGGCAATGACGTACGGGGAACAGAACCTCGGGTTCCGGGGCTGCGTTGACCTGAATGGCTATCCAGACTGGACCGTTTTCCAAATGGGTGACTTGGCCAAATTATTGATCTTCTTGTGCCTCAGTTCCCGCTGAGTGAGATTCGGTATGTAAAGCAGCCTGGTGCAGAGCAGTGCCTCATAGTAAGAGCTCGATCTTCCTTTTCTCTAATCTCTTAGAACTACACTTACATATGTTCCAGATATCAAGCAAGCCAAAAGGATTTCTAAAGTTAATGGAGAAACTCTTTTGGACAATTAAAATATGAACACAAATATAGAAGTTTGTATCCTTCACAGTTTACTCAGCTTTGGTTTTCCTATAGTCAATGTCTTTCCAACCCAAGTCAACCTAATGTGTGGGCAGTGGGCACTTGTTTCCTGGCCAGCCAAGTATTCACTCTCCTTTCTTCTCGTTAGAAGGCCCTCTGGACTTCACTGTAGGATCACCCCTCACCTACTCTCAGGATACTGTTCAGAAGTGGCTAAGCCAAACTGCCTCTGAATCCAGATAAGGGCACATGACTCAAGTCTGGTCATGGACACTGGTTCAGGTGTGGACATCTGACCCAAGCAGGCCAATGAAACTCGAACCAGGAAGTTGGCTGTTACACAGAAAGAGAAGTTTATTTTCCACTGGAGTTGCTAAGCCTGAAGCTTCTGGGGGCGGTCTCTAGGGGAGGTTGAGTTACTTGAGCTGGAGCTAACAAAGAAGAAAGCCTAAAGAAGTGAGACTGAGTTTTGACATCCTTCAAACTCCTAGATCCAGCAGAAGTTGGTGAAGGGCCTGTTTCTTAGCTTTTTGGATACGTGAGCCAAGCATTTCTTTCCCCACCTTTCTTTTACTTTCAACCTATTTGTATCTTTGAATACAAAGTGTGTCCCTTATAAACAACTAGAGGCCTGGTGCACGAAATTGACACATGGATAGGGTCCCTAGGCTTGACCAGTGATCAGGGCTGATCTGTGAGGCAACCGGTAGGGCGATCCGGGGGCCCGTGCTAGCACCCGCCTTGGCCAGCCTAGCACCGCCTGCTTGCTGGTCCCACCCCCAGCCGCTGCCGCCAGTTGCCTCCCTCTGCAGGGTAACCAGCAGTGCGGTCAGGGGGCCCCCAGTGGCACCCACCTTGGCTGGCCTGGGGCCTGTGGGCTGGGGGCAGCTCCTGCATTGAGTGTCTGCCCCCTGGTGGTCAGTGTGCATCATAGTGACTGGTCGTTCCCCGTTCAATTGATTTGTGTATTAGACTTTTATGATATAGGATATACAGTTAAACTAGGGGCCCAGTGCATGAATTCATGCACCTTGAAAGGAACTGTGGGCCGTGAGGCTGCGGTGGGCACAGGAGCGGGTCTCACCCCATCTTCTGCACCCCCGCCCAGCCCCTTCCGTCACGGCCCCCTAGTCCTTTATATGCTGGCAGTCCCGCTCCTGCCGCTGCTCCCATGTGCTGAAGGCGCCGGCCCTGCTCACACCCACTGACAGTGCAGAGCGATTGGGGCTGGTGCTGTTAGTGGGTGCAAGCAGCGACTGCTGCCCTGATCACCCCTGCTCACACCCACTGACGGTGCAGAGCGATTGGGGCTGATGCTGTTAGTGGGTGCAAGCAGCGACTGCTGCCCTGATCACCCCACAGGAGCAGAGGGAGGTGGTGAAGCCCTCAGAGGCAATCAGGGCTGGCAGCTGCCACTTGCACCTGCTGACAGTGCTGAGTGATCGGGGCCAGTGCCTGGTGCTGGCAGTGAGTGCGATCAGTGGCTCCAGCTCCGGCAGTGGGTGTAAGCGGGGCCGGTGCCAGCAGCAGGTGTGAGTGCCGGGTGGGATTGCGGCGCGCGGGAGCAAAGAATTTTCTGTAACCACCAGAGGCTCACCCCGATGACAGCAACTGGTGCCCCGCCTTGGTCTGGCACCCCCGCTCAACTGCTCCACCATCCTGCTGGGGCCGACGTCTTGGTCTGGCACCCCCGCTCACCTGCTCCACCATCCTGCTGGGGCCAACACCTGCCATGTTCAGCACTCTGCTGCCTGCTGCTGACACCTGCCATGTTCCACACGTGCCCCGTGGTGGTCAGTGCACGTCATAGTGACCGGCTGTTTGGTTGTCCTGCCATTCGGTCTATTTGTATATTAGCCTTTTATTATATAGGATAGTGTTTTTTAACCCCCGCTCACCTGCTCCACCATCCTGCTGGGGCCAACACCTGCCATGTTCAGCACTCTGCTGCCTGCTGCTGACACCTGCCATGTTCCACACGTGCCCCGTGGTGGTCAGTGCACGTCATAGTGACCGGCTGTTTGGTTGTCCTGCCATTCGGTCTATTTGTATATTAGCCTTTTATTATATAGGATAGTGTTTTTTAAATCCACTCTGCTAAGCTTTCTACCTTTTGACTGGAATGTTTAATCCATTTACATTTAATGTAATTCATGGTAAGGTAGGATTTGCTATTTGTTTTCTGTATACCTCATGTCTGTTCTGTTCTATTTCTCCATTATTGACTTATTTTTGTGTTAAATATTTTCTATTTACCATTTTACTTCCTGTGATCTTTCTTTTATGATATATTTTAAGCATTTTTTCTTAGTTGTTGCTCTGGGGATTATAATTAGCATTGTAATTTAAAACAATCTAATTTGGGTTAATACTAACTTAATTTTAATAGTATACAGAAACTTTGTTTCTAATAAAGCATAATTCCTTCTCTCCTCCTTCATGCTATGTTTTTCATATAAATTACATTTTATACATTATAAGGCATTGGCTTAGTTTTAGAATTATTGCTTTGTGTCTTTTAAATCATAAGAAAATAATTAAAAAATACATTTATACTGTTTTTCATATTTACCCATCTAGTTAGTTTTACTAGTATGAATAATTTCTTTTCTTTTTTTCTTATAAAAGCTTGACGTTCAATTTCTTGTATCCTAATGTGTCCTATGTAATATTGCATGCCATGAAGGACCTCTAAAAAGGCAGGGGGCACAGTCTAGAGTGAGCTATCTCTTATAAAAACCCATCTCTCTGTTTCTGGGGTCAGGGACATTGTGCTTATGAAACCCAGCAAATTATTAGAAGACATTTATTTAGCCTAATCAAGTATCTTCCAATTCAGGAGAGCAGAATTTGGATAATAGACCCATGGTAGATTAAAGATGCCACAAAGTCTTTTCTAGTCTTCCTATTGAGTCTAATTCCCCTCCCCACGACTAGGCTGGCCTCCGTGACTAGCTTGACCAATAGCATGTGGCAGGAGTGATGTCCTGGGATTTCTGAGGCTAGGGCTCAGAGGCCTTATGGCATCTGCCTGGGTCTCCTGGAAGAATGCCTCTGGGAGCCCTCAACCACCCTATGTGTCTGACTACCTCAGTTCCATGCTGTTCTGGGGAAGAGCAAGCAGAGGCCAGCCTTCCAGCCATCCTTGCCAGGACACTGGATGTATGAGAATTGCCACCCTGGACCCTGCATACCAGCTCACCCACCAGCTGAATAGCAGTGTATGACTTGAGATGAGACTGAAAACAGGTCCATGTAAGCCCTGTTGACTTCCTAGCCCCCAGAGTCACAACATATGAGTAAAAAGTGATGGTTTTAAGCCTCTCTGTTGGGGAAATTTGCTCTACAGCAATAGGCTATGTAATGCAATGATATGACCCTGTTCCTCTGGACCAGAAAAGAGACACCACTAGAAATCATCTCAACTTAGGGTCTTAAATTCAAGTGCCAATAAGGGCCATCCAGGCAGGTAATGTAAAGGGATGAGTGAGTTGGGGAGGAGGGAGGGTTTGTGCAAACCAGAGAGCATGTGTCATGTCTGAGAGGGAAGCCAGTTGTTGCCCTGAGGGAACAGAAAACCTGGTGTTCCAGACTTTTCAAGAGCTGTCAGACTTTTTAATGCAGAAATCCTAATTTTTAACCATTGGGAACTAATTTTAGACAAGTATAATGTTACTGTGCAAGCCAAGTAACACATACCCACAGGCTGCAGTTTCCCCCGGCTACCAGTTTGTAATCTGACTCAACCCCCTCAGATACAGATGAGAAAACAGTCGTCCAGACAGGGGATGTGTCAGGCTTAAGTTTCCACTATGTGTTAACACCCTAAGAACGCCTGGAGCCCAGGTCTCCCCCACGTGGTCTAGGGCTCTTGTCACCTGCCCACAGCGCTGGGTCAAAACAGAGAATTCTCAGATAGATGGCCCTCTAGGGGGTCTCAGGTTTAACTGGAATGGAAACAATGCTACTGAGAGACTCAGGAAGCTCTCAGAACCGACCCTTCTAGAATGAGCAGAACCATGCCCACATGCCTAGGTCACGTGGGATGGGGCAGCAGAGAAATCTCCGGCCTTCCACCAGGGTTTCACTCAGAGCAATGAGACTTTTATCTGGCTCATTTGCTCGTGCTTGTCAGTAACATTCGCTTTGTACTACAATTTTTTTTTTTTTTGGTAAAGATAAGTATAAAAATGGATGTTTAAGTTCATTAGAACTTGTTGGGGTGGCACACCTAATAATTTGCTTAGTTTTTCTCCCACATAACTGAAGACATACTTATTAATGAAGGTAGGCTAACTGCTGTAACCAAGAACCCCAAATTTTAAGTATCTTAACATAATAAAAAACTGTTCTTGCTCATACATCCATTTAGAGTAGGCGTGTAGGTAGGACCGATCTTTGCTGCCCTCCAAATGGAGATGTGGAGGCCAAACTCCTTTCTCATGTCTCCGATGCTCTCTTGGGCCTTGGAGTACCTCCCTTGCAGTCCCAGGTATGCAGAAGGCTCAAACATGGAGGGTTGCATTGGAGTGGTTTCTCTTCTAGATAGGCTAGCCCTGGGCATTTGTGCACATCAGATCTTCTCACATTTCATTGGCCAGAACCAGTCATGTGGTCCCACTCCACTGCAAGGGGGTCTGGGAAATGTAGTCTAGCTGTGTGTCCAGGAGAAAAGGGAACTGGGTCCTTGCCCCAACATGCCTTATTCTTCATGTAAGAGATACCCTGAGCTGGGCTGGATTGAGCTGGGTGCTCAAGTACCCTGACCTCACAGGAAGGGGCATTTCAGAGCTTCTTTGGACATTTGAAAGGTTATAGAGCTGCCTGCTGCTTCTACTATAGAAAGACTCCTGGCAGCAGGACTGTGCCTGAACTTCATCTTGCTGTTGAGATTAGAAGTAACAGTAAATAATTATAAAGAACACTAGAGGCCTGGTTCATGGATTCGTGCACCAGTGGGGTCCCTTGGCCTGGCCTTCAGGAATTGGGCCAAAACCAGCTCTCTGACATCCCCCAAGGGGCCCCGGATTGCAAGAGGGCACAGGCCAGGCCAAGGGACCCTACTGATGTAGGGCTGGGGAAGGACTGCGGGAGGGCTCCAGGGTGTGTCCAGTCCATCTCACCCAGTCTTGATCAGTGCGCATCATAGCAACTGGTCAAATGGTCGAACAGACGGTTGGACACTTAGCATATTAGGCTTTTATTATATAGGATTGTTGAAATTGTCAGACTACACATCAAAATTTCAAAAGGAACATACGCTGCCGATTCTAAGAGCCATGCTGCTAATAACAGCCACTAACATTTATTGAGTGCTTACTGCATGCCAGGAACTGTTGCAGAAGCACTCTGCAGAAACACACCAATCTTAACAGAGATTCAAATAAGGTGAGGCCAGGGCTGGTTAAAGGAGCTTCGTGCCAGGAGTGTATTCAGGTGGGATTAAAGGACGTTGGGGTCAAGGGGAGAATGGAGGTCCTTAAGACAGTGTTCTCAGCCTATCAGTGGGGTTGATAAAAATGTTGGCCTCCATTACCTTTGAAACACGCAAGTGGAAAATCTAGTTCATGCCCTGAATAGCTTCCTGGACCCAGGATGTCTGGAATGAACCCAGGCCTCCTGCCTAGCTGCAGACACTCTCCACTCTCAGCTCCTGTCCTCGTGGCCAGGAGGTAGGGGAAAAGCAGTGGAAAACCAGCAGTTTAATTCTCTCGCTTGTAAAGAGAAGAAGAGCACTGTAGTTTAGCATTTTGGGAAACCGTGGGGGAACACAGTACTCAAAGCCAGAAGTCTCCCCTTGTTTATCTAGGGAAGGCACCTCCGCTGATGGTCGAAGAGCCAAGCGGGTCCCTCCAGGAATAATTTGTTTCCTTGCTTTGCTGTATTTTAACCTCTTCCTGGCCCCATGCATAATATACGCATTTTTGGGGTGTAATTTTAGATATAACTGGATGGTCAAGGTCACAAAGGAGCTCGGTTTCCTTCCTTTCCCCGCCCCCATTCAGGCTCCTTCTCTGCTTGTGTTAACTTCAGTCATGTCCTGTCCCCTCAGTTCAGAGGAGGCCATCGAATAAGCCAATTCCAATTAAACTGTAATGATCTGAATGGCTTATCCCTCCCAGGAATATCTGAACCCTGGCGACAGCCTGGGACGACAGCCTGCATTAAACTGTAATGATCTGAATGGCTTATCCCTCCCAGAAATATCTGAACCCTGGCGACAGCCTGGAGAGAGTAATTTGTCTGCTGCTGGATTCCGGGTACCAGGTAGAAATTTGGTTTTCATGGGGCTAAGAAGCAGGGACTTCACAAGACACAAGAGCCTGCCCTGGGAACCTGGGAACCTGGGAACCACTGCACAGCCGCTAAGGCTAACAAGACACAAGAGCCTGCCCTGGGAACCTGGGAACCACTGCACAGCCGCTAAGGCCGCGATGCAGTTAGGCCAGAACCTGGTTACAGGGGAGACCAGGTGTGGATCTGGAGAGGTGAGCTCGGTCACGGACTTGCTGCATGACCTCAGGCAAGTCAGTTACCTTCCTGCCACTCAGCTTCCTGGCTGAGAAACGGCCTTAAACTGCCCCCTAGCCCCGAAGGTGTTTTGTGCCTTAATGAAATCAAGTTAACGAGGAGCTCGGACCAGCCACGTGCACTTGAACTGTAAAATGCCACATCCAAGTGCATTCCCTGTTTTCCTAGGGAATCTACTTCTAATTCCTGATTGGAGGGTCCTGATGAGGAAGGAGCTCAGCATCTTCCTCAGCCACCTGGGGACTTCCGCTTGGTGTGTGGGGGATGGAGGGGTGTCCTGGACAGGGATGTAAAGCAAACCAGGGAAGAGAACGTCCGGGAGTTGAGGAAGGGCGTTCCAGGTGCAGTACAGGCTGATGGACATCTGGGCAGCAGAGCGAGGACAGGGGCTCACAGAGCATGGCCTGGGACCCTGTTCAGGGTCTAAGTTGGTGCCGGTGCCCTTGGAAGGGACAGCAGAGCCAGAGGAAGAGAAACAAATGTCCCCGGAGAGTCAACAACCCCAAGGCTGGATCCTCCTGCCACCCTCCACCTCCTGGCTGTTTCCACACTGTGTGTGGGGCCTGCTGCCGGCTCACTGCATTCGCCTGCATGAATGAGTGAATGAGGCCCCACATAATGCCGAGTGCCGGGGACAGCTTCCTGGGGTGCATTGGGGCTGGCATCCAGCATGGGGGTTGGTTTGAAAGGCAGAGGTCTCTGGGTGCTTGGCCAGATGCTGTTCTGTGGGTAACTGGTGTCCTGGTGTCCTATCCGCATGGCAATGCCATGTAAATGAGCAGACACACGGTGTCACCTAACAGCCCTGGGGCGCAGGCATCCAAGCCCCTCCTAGACTCAGAAACTCAGGAGCCTGAGAGCAGCCCCCACCAACTAACTGGAACTGGTGGATGAGAGGAAACGGATTTGCTGCTGCTCCCTAAATGCATCACCTAACATTCCACTGTTGAGAATTAATTACTCCTGGTTTGGGTTTCCATGGGATCACATGAATGCAAGAAAGAAAGAAGAAAATGAAGGGGAAAAACAGAAATAGAACATGGGCGACAGCAGCTCCAACCTTGGCCCTTTCCGTCCTCTCCACAACACCCCTCCCCGCCCTCAATTTCTATTTGTGCAAATACAGCCCGATTATTCCCTATATTGACGCTATTTAGTTACGTGTTTATGTTGCAATAAACAAGGACCTTTGTTTTCCCTTGGAGGCCGCACATTCTAGCTCTTGCATTGCTCTGACACCCGACCAGCACCTCCTGCTCTGGCTGGTAGATGGCCTATGAGCTGCCACTCACCCTTCCTGTGCCCGTGGAAGGCATTATTAATCGATACTGTCACACTTTTCTGCTGAGCTGGAACCCAGCCTGAGAATCCTTCATGACGCAGCAGTCCAGGCAGCCAATTACCAATCGATTGGAATTGGTAGAAGATAAAAACGATGTGTCATTCTTGATTTAATTCCTCTCTTGTCACCCTGCTTTCATCTGATGAAGGAAAGAACGCAGAGACCTACTGCTTTCCCCCTCCCCACGCTGACCCTGACCACAATGTCTGCTTCATATTAATCAGAGAGCTTTGGCTCAAAGAAGGGTGATGCTGAGGTGGGAGCGAACAATTTTGGAAGCTGTGTACACACACAAGTGTTTCTCTCTCTCTCTCTCTCTCTCTCTCTCTCTCCTTCCCTTTGCCCCTCCTTCCCTCCTATCTTCCCTCTTCCCATTTATAGTCTCTACTCCCAAGGCAGCAGGAGGTCTGGAGCACAGGGTGCAGACAAATGACCAAGTCCATGAAAGAGCCGGCGTGGAGAGCGGGGGTCGGAGGGCTCAGTGGTGTCTGTTACTTTTTGGACTGAAGCTAAGGAAATGGGCCAAACCTTGAGGCCGTCCAATCACTGGAGCTGCCAGGCAGGAAGCAAGTAATGGGCCACCCAGTCTGAAGAACAAAAAGCAAACGGGGGTTGCCATAGCTGTCCTCTTCCTCCAGTTTGGATTTTTCCAGAGTTGGCTAACTTAAGCCCCTTCAAAGACTGCGTCCAATTTTAAATTAGATGAGTTTCTAGGATTGCTTCCTCATGCGTTCATTCGACAGTACTGGAGACCTACTAGAGCCCTATACTGCACAGTTACGGGGCGGGGGAGGAGTCGTCTGTAAACAAGAGAGACAGTCCTGCCTCCAGGGAACCTGTCGGCAACCAGGAAAGAGGGAAATGAGTAATTGTCATGACACCTGGTGAGGTCTCCAGCACAGGAAGTGCAGGAAACTGCAGGCGGCATTTATCAGACAGGTACGTACCCATCACATGAGGTCTTTCAAACCCACAGCTTCCCCCGAAATCATGGGAACTGTCCTCCAAGCCAGGACCAAATGATGTCAGGGAGATGTCTGTTAAGATAGCTTCTGACTTGCCGTCTCTTGTCTATTCAACAATAGTTCATTAAGCACCAGCTCTAACAGCACTTTCTTTTTCAACACCACCTGTTTTCAGAGAGTTCAAGAAAATGACCATTTTGCATTGATAGCCAAACCCTGGAGCAGTCGGGCCCAGCAGAACTGCGCTGGCTCCAGGAACCCCTCACGTTTGTGTGGCATCGTTTTTTCCTTCAGATCACTGTTCACATTCACTCAAATAAGCTAATGTTCCTCACCCTTCGACAGAATCAGTTTTACCTGCCAGTGTGGAGAGAGGAAGAGACACAGACAAGGGAGACGCAGGGAAGAGAACTTTAGAGGTCTCCAAGATCAGAGTCCGCACACCTCTTTGAAATCAACACTGGTACTGAATATCCCCATTTAACAAACGCAGCCCCTGCAAATAGCCCCGGTGATCCCCGCCTCCTGCCATTCCCGCCCCCGTCCAGTCCTCTCCCACCATGGGGTGTCACTTCTGAGCGCAGGTTATAAAAGATGGGAGCCTCTTCTTGCATAGACCCTTTTGTCTTCTGGATCTCTCTGTCTCTCGGGGGAAACCGTCTGCTAAGTAGTGAGCACATCTCCTGAGAGGCCCACCTGGGGAGGAACGGACACCACCTGCCTCCGGCCTGTGAACCTTTGGGTGAGCGCAACCTCATCGCAGACCCTGAGCCAGAGCACCCAGGAAGTTGCTGTCAGATTCCTGATCCCTGGGAACTGGGAGGTAACGATTGCTGGGTGTGGCTGTGGTTTGGGGGTAGTTCGTTTTACAGCAACAGAGACCTCATCGTGCCTGACTCTTATTTTCTTTCCTGACCAAGGATGGCTGACACCTCCACAGTTTGGAGACATCACCCCTCTCGTTTTCTCAATACAGTAACAACGGAAGAGGTGATGTATTTGTTCCTGAACACTCCTGTGGTTTTCACTGCTACCCTCAACAATGGCTGTGCCCACAGGCAGGGGAATTCGTTTATGTATTCAGTCGATGAACATTTACTGGGCTCCAACTAATTACGGGCCAGGCAATGCCTGTGGGCTGGGATACAGAGGATACAGAGATGAATGATCACATGCTGTCTCTCAAGGGGGAGGTATTAGATGGCGTTGTAATGCAGCGTAGAAGGTTCCAGAAGATGTGGGGAACGCAGAACGAGACACAGCATCTGTCCTCAAGTACCTTATTAGAATCTAGTTGAAGAGCTACAACTTCTAAATCAGAAACTGAGATGATACTTTTATGACCACTGAATAGATAAATGGTTGCTAACAGACAATCCTTTCTCATCAAATAAATGATGTGCAGTGTATGTACGTGTGAAAAAAATTTTTAAATTTTTATTTTTTTTATTGAAGTTCCCTGGGTTTCAATGACTTACTGGAGAAAAATATTTAAAATCCCCACAAAATAGCAACAAAAGAAAATCCCTCATTTCCATTCCTGGGTGAAGTTACACCTCTCTTTCCTAGCTCCCTACTGCACATAGAGAAAATTAATCCAGAATATCTCAATTCTGCAAAGCTCCATGGGGGATTTCCTATAGTGGCTTATGTCACCCTATCGTCCAGTTGAAGGAAAGGCTCATTGCCTGTGAAAAATACTAGACCCTCGCTACAATACTGCCCTAAGCATGCTCTAAAAGTTCTTCTTCACAAGGTCCTTTTATGCCTTTGTTGAGTATGGTAATAGAAGCTACATTAGAAGTGTTATGCTTATTTTTTCCCGCCTCCATTTATATTCCTGGTTTGAGCTTATGAAAGATAGGCCACTGAATGCAGACTACAGAGCCTGCTTTACATCCACGGTAGACCAGATGTCCTCACTAGCATTTTTCGTAAAGAATAAATTTGGCCTGTATGGTGTGGTTATTGCTTTTAATTAAGCAATAATTGAAAATTTACATTCTCAATTATTACTCTTACATTATGGCGAAGGAGCCCTTAAAAAAACCCTCTTATAATGGAGAAATATTTCCCTCTGCCCATGTTTCTATCAAAAATGGAAAAATTAAAAGCAGACTAAAAACGGCACATATTTTACCGAGAAGGGGAATTGTGAGCCATTAATTTCTGGCCTGCGTTACTCATTACCATCGCTTGCGTGGTCCTTGTAGGCATTTATGTCTACGACCCTGGCAACAGACCTGGAGATGGCTATTTCCCGATACTCCTGGGACTCCCCTGATGCTTGGTCCTCGCTGTAGCATGTAATTCCCCCATAAAATGCAGCCAAGGGTAACTTAACTGGAGTGCACACGTGAATAGAGAAGAACTCGGGGGTGAGGCTGTTATGCTGGGCGGTCCGCACACTGACTCCACAGAGGTCTATGTCTGCCCAACGGCCGCTCCCTACACCTGGAGAGCCCTGATGATCGGCATCAATCCAGGTCCTGAAGGGCTGCTGTGATGGAGCCCTGGCACTACATGCCCTCAGCCTGTCCTTGCTACCCAGGCCCACCACGCTTTGATAAATACACTCTCTTGGGCCAAAGCCAGTTTGACTCAGTGGATAGAGCATCGGCCTGTGTAGACAGAGGTCCTGGGCTTGATTCTGGTCAAGGGCATGTATCTGGTTGCAGACTCCTTCCCAGCCCGAGCCCTGCGTGCAGGAGGCAACCAATCGATGTGTTTCTCTCACATCGGTGTTTCTGTCTTTCCCTCTCTCTAAAAATCAATGGAATAATATACTCGGGTGAGGATTAAAAAAGCAAAACAAAACAAACAAACAAATAATAAGTAAATAAATGATCTTGGGTAAAAACAAGACAAACTTAAAAAGAATTAACTGTAGAGTAACTGCATGGATAATGAGATGCCAGTCTCTTCACATAGAGGAGAAAAGGGAGGCTCACAGATGGCAAGCCAAGGGCCACCCTCCTCCAGCTGCCCAGCAGGTAGGTCACTGATTCAGCAGAGGACCAACCATTGCCACATCTCACGTCAGGCAGAGGTCAGTATTAGGTACCCCATGCTTTCTGTGACTATTAAAAGTGGATTTGGTTTTATTTTGCAAATGCTGAATCTCAAGTCTTTCATACCTAAAAACCAATGCAATCATAATAATAAAGAGCTAATATGCTAATGGTCAGACACCATAACGCGTAACGACTGATCACAGGAGGCTGCCTGCGCGTGCGAGGCGGGGCGTTTCTCCAGAGACGGCTGAAGTGGGGAGGCGCCTGGAGGAGGCGGGACCATCCGTGCTGGGGAGGGTGGGGGTGAGAGCCTATAGCGCCACCCTCACCAGTCCTTCGCCACCCTCACCAGTCCTTCGCCACCCATCGCTCACACTCAAGGTGCGCCCCCCGCCCCAGCTCAGGGGACCCCAGGCCATGCCCACCTGCCAAGGAAAGGAGCACAGCGCAGCAGGTGGGAGGCTTCCATGCTCTCCTCCGGTGCCATGATGGGCCGGAGCTGCCCCGTTGCTCTGGAAACGGGGTGGAAGTGGGGAGACACCTGGAGAAGGTGGGACCAGCCTGAGGCAACTTGAGGGACTGAGGGCAGGGCTCGAAGCAGCCAGAGAAGGCCAGAGGGCTCGGGGGCTGGGCTAGTCGTGCTGGAGCTCTGCGTGGAGAGGTTTGGGTTATCAAGGCAGGGTGGTGGGTGGGTGGGCAGGGCCACGTGATTTCGTGCACTGGGCTCCTAGTCCTATCTAACAAAGAGGGAATATGCAAATTGACCGTCACACTGTAACAAGATGGCTGTGCCCACAGCAGAGGCAGGGATTCTGTAACACAAGATTGTTGCGCCCACAGCAGAGGTGGGGATCCCATAACACAAGATAGCTGCACCCACAACGGAGGTCGAGTTCCCATAACGAGCCTTAACGAGCAATCAGCAGGGACCTGAGGCTGCATGGTGCTGAGCTGGGGCAGAGGACCTGAGGCTGTGCCCCCAACCTAGTGCAGCTTAACAGGGGACCTCAGGCCATGCCCCCTGCCCCTGGCGCCAGGCTGGGGGACCTCAGGCTGCACCCCCTGCCCAGCAGGGATTGACAGAGGACCTCAGGCCATGCCCCCTGCCCCGGTGCCAGGCTGGGGGACCTCACGCCGTGCCCCCCGCCCGTCAGGGCTTGACAGGGGATCTCAGGCCATGCCCCCAGTCCGGCAGGGCTTGACAGGGGACCTCAGGCCATGACCCCCGCCCCAGTGGCCGGAGCACGGGACCTCAGGCTGCTCCCCCCGCCCCTCAGGGCTTGATGGGGGACCTCAGGACACGACCCTCACCCTAGCACCAAGCCAGGGGACCTGGAGCGGTCTGGATCTAGCCCAATGGGGGTGGGGCTGGCCGGGTCTGGATCTAGCCCAATGGGGGTGGGGCCGGCCGGGTCTGGGTCTCGCATGATTTCGAGGCGCACACGGGTGAGTGGGGACTTGACTCTGGTTCCCATGGCGTGCCCCAGACTCTGACAGGAGGAAGATTTTCATATATATTTTACTAATTTTCTTTCATCTTTGACACTTCTATTATAGAGAAAGGACAAATAGCAATATTAAAATATTTCCTCTAATTAATTCCCTTTCAATGTGCACGAATTTTGTGCACTGGGTCACTAGTTTAATATAAAGAGGGCAGAATTAAGGAGGAAGAAAAAGGAAACTGACATTTGCCAAGTCTTGACTATATGAGCCAAGCACACCAGGCACTGTTCAAACCTAATTCTACCCTGAGAGACAGGACCCATTCTTCCCAACTTTTGGATAATATAAGACCCCGAAGCATAATGCAAATTGTTCAGTCTCACAGTGATAGAGGAAGATTCGAACCCAGACAGGTTGGCTCGACAGTGAGCTCTTCTGGGTGAAAGAGATGAGAATTCTGGTGCCTTCATCTGCACTGTTTCCCTCTTCCCTTCCCCCTAGAATGTTCTCATCTGCTTACTTCCTGTCCTCTGCTCCTTTATCAAGACCCAGATCAATTCATTCTTCTGGTCAACCTCCCTGAAACATCAGCCCATTTTGGCATCTCTTTTCTCCAACCATGTGTCTTTGCAGAAGCGACCACTCCACACAAGTCTGTGCTGCATAGCTAGCACTTTATTATATTGGTAGAACGTGCTGGAATATATAGTGCTGCCTTATTTTTAATCATCTTGTGCTTCATACTGTTCCTCTTCAACTCCTTGTTTACGGGAATTTATTTCACTTTTGTCCCATTGTGTGTGTGTGTGTGTGTATGTGTATGTTGTGTGTGTGTGTGTGTGTGTGTGTGTGTGTACGCCGCTGGGCTCCCAAGCAAACAGTCCCCCAGTTTCCCTTTGTAGAATTACCAATTCCCCCTTGTGTGTGGTTTTGATGAGGAGGTAATTAAAGACTATGGCCTTGGACAAGAGACGCTAAAGAGGCCAGATCCACTCCAGTGCTGCCAGAGGCAAGCACATGACCTAAGCTCAGCCAATCAGACACTCCCTTCCCAGGACCACAGCTTTAACCGGTGAGCACTTATTGTCATGGCAACATGCCCATCAGAGGGCCCAGGGCTGGCTTCCTGCTGCCTGCTCCTGGCTGCAGCCTTGGCCCTGGTTCTGTTCCAGGCCTGGTCCCCTACCTTGTATCAGTTCTGTGGACCTAGAAGCCTTCCCAAAACTCCTTTGCTCTAGTTTGTTTTGGGTGTTTGTAACCATGTGCTCCTACAGAACCTAAGCCCTAGGCTGGGCTCAGGTAACCCATGTAACTACAAATTTTTGCTGATCACTTTTTTTGAGGTATCAATATAATTTCCACTCAACAGAGATGATGAATAATGGGCATTTGACTGTTTCAGAGCTTAAGATTCTGAGGGGGCTGGGATGTGTGTTGGATAAGAGTCAGGTGATCTCTAAGAAGACAACTCCCTTCTCCCAAGTCTCTCCTTTGCAAATCCAAACAGCCCACCCTGCTTTCTCCGCACTTGACTCCTGGGGTGTGTATGACACTAAGGAGTGGTGATGGAGATCATTGCTCCTGCCCCCCACCATCATCGCCATGGCACCGCCACTCAGCAGCTCTGTGTACGACCTGGGCTGGTCTATCGTGAAGCGCATCCCATTACTCAAATCAGTCAGAGGCTGAGAAAACGGAAATTAGATGTGAAGCAAGAGGGATGGAGCCAGGGAAGGAGCAGCAGGTGCTGATGGCTGACAGGCAGAGGGAGGCTGCGGGTGGGTGTCCCTCTCTGGAGCAGGCACATCTCATACGTGCATGAGCATTGGCCCGGGAAGCGCCAATTGGAGCACCAAGTTGGAGCCAGGCACAAAACGATAAACCTTGCCCTAGAGATGCCATTAAGAGTGAAACTGGGCAAAACTCTTTTTGCCACAATTTTGCTTGAAGCTGGGAATGTATGCCATCATTTTTCTCAAAGTCAGAGTCAGAGGGGGCTCACTGGAGGCACGCATCCACCAGGTGCCTATGAAATAACGGAGATGAGGTCAGGGAGGAAATGTCCCCTGGTAGCAGCCTGATGTTCGAGAAACAGCAGATTGAATGGTCCCCGATTTTGCAAACACCCTTTGTTTCTAGGTAATATTGGTTCAAGACCACAAGTTTCAAAGTTCAGCCCTTATGCCAAGTAAAAGTCTACAAATAACCCCAAAGGAAATACTAGTTTTCCTTGTTCTCTAACCCTTGGAGAACATACTACCTTACCCTCCAAAGTAACATCCCTATGGTCATGCAAACACAATTTTCAGTGAGTTTTATTTATGATAATATTCCTATTTCTGCCCTAGCTGGTTTGACTCAATGGATAGAGCATCAGCCCACAGACTGAAGGGTCCTGGGTTCGATTCCAGTCAAGAGCATGTACCTCAGTTGCAGGCTTGATTCCCGGCCCTAGTTGGGGCACATGCAGGAGGCAACCAATGGATGTTTCTCTCTCTCTGTCTCTCCCTCTCCCATCTGCTCTCTCTCTGAAAAATCAATGGAAAAATATCCTTGGGTGAAGATAAAAAAAATAAAAATCCCCATTTCTGCAGTTTAGGGCAGCATGGACTTGCCCCACTGCTACCCCACAAGGCAATAGAGGGGTTTTCACAAGACCAAGCTGCCCCTGAATGAAGAGCTGGAGCCCTCCACCCAAAGCTCAAAGGGAAAAAAGGAACCAGGAGGTTCTGAGTGTGTCGAATAGGTAGAGAGGCACCTCTGGTAAGACAGGTGACCATCACTGTTTTTCCCCATGGTTAGCACACACCATAAGTAACCTTTTCATCGGGGATGTCTCCCCATGAGTTAGAGTTCATATGGACTGGGGCTCCAGACTACAGATGTGCACCAACTAGCATCTAAAACAAAGCTCCTTCTCATGCACTCTCTTCCATGTACCACGGGGCCCCTGCCATGGTCTTGGGCAATGGGAATGCCAGTCTGGATTGCTATGTATATGCTCCAGGAACACGACTCAGCTTGGAATAAGGTATTTAGGCTGGGGCTAGATTGTTCTCTAAATTTCCTGCGCACGTTCTCTTACATCAGCACTCACCGTTCCAGTCCATGTCAACCACTTCCTATTGCAAAGACTGGACAGATGGGAGAGGAAGGAGGGCTGCCTCAGCTTCCTCACCCCTCAGCTAGAGTAACTCTGATATTTGTGCAAACCTGTCAATAACTCTGCCACTAAAATCTAGATACATTCACACAGAAATATCATACTCTTCGGTTAACAAGGGGGTCGAGGTGATGCAATCCCTTCAGTCTCACCAGTAGGAAGCAGGCAGAATGTCATTAGAATTCTATGGAAAGCAGCCCCGTGCATGGGTCATAGGAATAAACAAGGCCCCTTACACCCTCCACATCCCGCGGGAGGCTCAGAAGGAAGGAGTCTCCGGGGACTAGCTTCTGGAATTGGGAAGACACACTCTCCTCCATCAAGGACTTCCCTTATCTTCCCATCCCAGTTACTACATAACCACACTCCGTGGGAGCCACGGAGAGTGGGCAGAAGGGCCAGTGGCCTCCCATTTAAGGGCCAGGCTTCCTGGCTCCTTCAGAGGACCTCAGGCTCCTGTTGGAAGGATTTGCATTTGCAAACGGGTTGTGCTGCCCCTGATTTATTTCATCACATTTGCAAAACTCCGCCCTTCATCTCTGGATGTGTCTTGTGTCTTATCTTCCAAGAGCCCCTTGGCCTGCTGGCTGGAACTTAATTAAGTCGCGTTTGAAGATCCGGTGGCCCTCGGCACCCAGCCACCTTATCTCGCTGTGCAGAAATTCCTCCGGGACCTGTTCCCGCAGAGCACTGGGGCCCAGTCGGGAGGGGCCGAGATGTAACATTGATTTTCAAGAACAAACAATACAAAATAAAGCCTATATTTTCATATAGTACCTGGAGTGGTGATGGAGAAAACATTTCAGGGTTGCAAGGAATCTGAAAAGGTCCTATAAGTCAAGGGGTTAGGGTGTGGGTGGAAGGAAAAGTGGAAACAGGAGAGAGACCTGGCTGGTTGGCCAAGTTCACCCTGGTTGCCCAGATATCCCAGCGAGACAGGCTAATGCCCCTCAGAGGGGAGACGGAGGAAAGCAAAGGAGGTGTTCCCCAGGAAGGGAAACTCTACAAATGTCCCAAGTGCCCCAAAGCCAGGTGCCAGCTCACCTCGGTTGATGCTATAGTGCTGAGCGGCCACAAGGTGGCAATGAGCAAGGACACTTGCTTTTATAAAAAGTACTTTTGGTGCTCGATTTTAGGAACTGGTACTTAAGAATTCAGGTCAGCTTGGCTGGCATGGCTCAGTGGTTGAGTGTCGACCTATGAATCAGGAGGTCATGGTTGTCAGGGCACATGCCCGAGCTGTGGGCTTGATCTCCAGTGTGGGGCGTGCAGAAGGCAGCCAATCAATGATTCTCTCTCATCATTGATCTCTCTCTCTCTCTCTCTGAAATCAATAAAAATATATATTTTTAAAAATTCATGTCAACAGGGATTTTTGTAGTTGTAACAGGAATTTTGTTTGGGTTCCCAATGCAAATGTCAGGAAAGGTCTTCTCCCCTCTTCAGCACAAAATAAACCAAGTCCACGCCTGGCTCGCCTCCAAGGGCGCCCTGTCTGACGGAAGAGCCCTTGGGTTCTGTGTGGGGCCAATTCCATACCCCCGCCAGCTCAGCACAAACCATCAAGTATCCCTCAGGGTCTGCTGCTGAGTTCCACCTGCTAGTTGAGAAGGTTTAGTGACACATCTCACAGACCGTTAGAGGTCTCTGCCAGTCCTTTGCGACTATCTCATCAAGCAGCAAAACCTGCAAGGGCACAGTGAGCTCCGATGAGAGTCCATGTTTCTGAGACGAAAAGGTCTCGCTGGTTTCTCACGCATCGCAGCGTGAGCTTCAGCGGATGGGAAGCGATTTGTGTTCAACTGGCCTATCAGGCATTTGGTCAGCCTGGCTGAGTGAAATGGTCAAAATATAAGCATATTGCTGCCACCACGGCCAAAATCAAGTCCCATCTCTTATTTATAGAACTCCTTGTAGTTTTGAACTGGCTTCTCACTCCGCATCTCTTTTGATCTCACAAGTTGAGGAGGCAGCAGGGGCAGGTGTTACCGGAGCCTCCGCTGTGCATGGGGGCCTCTGGGTGAATTAGACGGAGATGCCCTTTCCTCTGGGCGGGGGGCAAAGCCTGGCTCAGCTGAGCAAGTTTCCACTGGCTGCTCGGCTGCATCCTCCTGTGCAGGCACAGCCTGCCAACCTTACGTGGCAGCCCTGGGTATGGCTCCATTTCTCATGTGAGGAAATTAAGGCTCAACGTGTTGGACTCGTGCAAGGTCACGTATCTTGTCGAGCTTCTGGCCCCTGGCCCAGTATTTCCTTCACCACATACATCTCTCCCCCTCACTCACCTTCTGGCTTTATATCCACAGAATCCTTATTTATATACTTACTTAAATGCACTTAATACGAGCATTCTCCTTTATTCTCTTATTCTCATCCAAATGCCCTGCTTGCTGAGTCAAATCAATGCCCAGATCAAGAGCCAGCCCTACAGGATTTTGCTCACTATGCAAAATTCCACCACCACATTTAAGCCTTGGAGATTTTCAAGGCTGCTGCTGCTGCAAACAATTCATTTGTGTTAAAATCCAAACACATCTGGAAGAGAAGTCCACAAGCCACTGCTTCCCAAACTGTATTTGCTGGGACACTACCTATTATCCTCAGATGAGGGCCACTGGACTGACCTGGAGGCTTCGGTAAACACAGGTCTTGTTAACACCCAGGCATAGAACACGGTGCCTGACACACGGTAGGCACTCGGTAGCTGTCAGTTGGATAAATCACCCTGAGAGTGTGCCCGTGGGACTGTGACTTGGAGACCATCCAGAGCGCCCACAGAGGGCTAAACAGAGAGAGGTAGTCACACTGTGCGCCTCCATGTTTTCTCAGCCTCGGGGGAATGAAGACTTCACATTCTCTCCGAGTTTAACTGAGGGAAAACGGGAGTGAAAAGGGCAACAAAAGAGGAGGAACATCTGGGGTAAGAGCTGACTTGTTCGTCATGCTACCTCCTCGCCTTGCGAGGCCACGGGAAAGGGAACCTGTCATCCCATCTCCGGAGATGACAGCGGCTCCTCCTCTCCCTCCTCCTCTCTCCTCCTTCTTTTCCTTGTGGCTGTCACTTCAAACACTGCCCTCCCGGCTGCTTTTAAGTAGCTGGGGTAGAAATAGGAGGGGAGGCCCCGTAGTTGCCTGTGAATTCAGTCCGGCAGTGGGCCACCTGCACGCACCACAGCAGGCGGAGGGTCCTGGCTTCTCCGGTCCCACCTGGGGCTGTGGGCCCCGGGCTCCTGGCCCTGCCTCTCCTCTGGTAAGACTCTGAGAGGTGAAGGCAGGCGGGGCAGGAGAGAGGGTGTTTGATGAGGTTCCCTCCTTTTCTTTCTTTTAAAAAAAATTCCAGCGAATCGATCATGCTGGGAAAATTGGACAATTATTTCCACAATGCCTGTTTCTGACACCAGGGCGAGGGGAGGAAGAGAGAGAACAAAGAGGGGGTCTCGCGGTCTAGTTCTCTGTGTCTAGCACAAAGCATCGTTTCTCACGATGGCTGAGAATTGCTCACGGCTTCCGTGAGGACTTTAAAGGGAAGCCGAGGCCCTTACGCACGCACATTTCTTGGGCTTTGTTCTGGAAATTATCCTTATGGCTGTAAATACGCTCTCGTCTTCTGAGTTAAGGAGCAGCAATACGCTGCGAGCAAGCTCGAGCCCCGGCATGGGCTGCAGGCCACGAGTGGGAGTCCAGATGACTTTGACTAATGGGGACGTGATTCTCAGATCGTAAGCTGATGCTGTTTTATCTAGAGGAGACACATGGCTCTCTGACTCACCGCATTTCCATGCAGGCTCTAGCTGGGACACATGAAGGGAACCTGCGTGTTTTCAGAACCAGCTCCCCGGAGGAAGAGAATGAGACCTGGTTTTGATCAGATCCCCCTGGAGGACAGAAGGTCTTGATCCAGGAGAGTTGATGAGAGAAGATAATGTGCCAGGCAGGCAAGTAGGACCCCAAAATAATGGTAATGAAGTCAGATTACAAGCAGCTGCAGGGGCCCGTGGCGCCTCTGCCCAGCATCTCGGCTTGGAAGTGGGCCTGGGAACCAGACAGACCTGAGCGAAATCCTGTTTCCTCCGCTGACCAGCTGTTCGCCTTGGCCATGTGACTTAGCATCTCAGTGCTCTGGCTTTCCTCTCGGTGAAATGGGTATAGAACAGTCCCTGCCTCCTGGGATTGCTTTAAGGCTCAAATAAGAAAGCGTATGTAAGTTTCTGGCACAAAGAAAGCCCTCAGTAACTACTAGCTGCCACCACCATCGTTATCATCGTCTTATCTATGTTTATTTGTTGTTGTTGTTGTCAGGTTTAGGGATTAGGTTAGAGTTAGCGTTGAGGTTAAGGCTCATGTTTAAATTAGGGTAAAGGTGAGGGTAAGGGTCATGGTTAAGATTAGGGTTAGGGTTAGCTTCTGAGTTAGGGTAGGGTTAGGGTTAAGGTTAGAGTTAAGTTTAGGGTTGGGGTAAAGTTAGGCTTGAGTTTATATCGTCGTCTAATTTGACCTCAGCTCTTCCACTTACGGCCTGAGTGACTCTTGAGAGATCATCAAATTGTGCGTGCGTGTGTGTGTGTGTGTGTGTGTGTGTGTGTGTGTGTGTCAGTCTCCTCATCTGTAAAATGGAGATCACAGTGGTATCTGACTCAGACAAAAGGCGATAACTCGTATTGAGGATGCAACTCAGTGGCTGCAGAGAGTCATGCTCCATGCATAGGCCCCCTGTTTGCAGGCCCTGCCACCATCTCCATTCTAAGAGGAGGTGGCTGAGGTTGAAGGCACTTGTTGAAGGGCTAAAATTCAAGGAGCCCTCCCAACCGCTGTCTTCGGCTTCCTGCTCCTAGATCAGCCCTGAAGACCAGGACCCCGGGGCAGCGGGGTGCAGGAGGAAGCGGTCCAGGGAGGGAAGCGAGGCGGGGAAGGGGAGGAAGCCAGCAGAAGGTCCGGGAGAAGCAGGGCATCCCAGGCAGCGGGATTCAGCCTTGCCAGGGACCTCTGAGTGGCATGGGTCTCTGAGCTGTCCCTCTGCAGTGTCACGGAAGCTGGGGTACTGTCTTCCTTCTTGCATAGCCGCTGGCCGAGGGTGACTCCCTGTCGCTTCCACCTGCCCTATGTGTGGGCCTATGGAGAGCCCTTGGGGTTTTAGGCAGCACTTGGATGGTGAATGCCGAGGGGACATGGAGAAACACCGAAAGCACTCACTGCAGCCACCATACAATGGTCAGTTGGGAGCCAAGGTCAACACTGAAATGGTCTGAGCTGAGAGGCTCAGTAGACCTGGGGCCAACATAGCTGAGGATGGAATGGGTGCTCCCAGTGGAGGCTGAGGATGGAGGGTCTTCCCAGGGCAGCTGAGAATGGAGGGGGTGCTCTCAGGGCAGCTGAGGATGAAGGGGGTTCTCCCAGAGCAGCTGAGGATGGAGGGGGTTCTCCCAGAGCAGCTGAGAATGGAGGGGGTGCTCCCAGGGGAGGCTGAGGAGCTGAAGTGGGGCATAGCCACCGGAGTTGCAGCTCCAGCAATGGAAGGGCTCAGCATCCTTGCATTTTATCCAGTGAATCTATTATTTTACTATTTTTGACCTCAGTGCTAGGTGCTTTGTGTTACTCTGTGTTCATTTTTACTTTAAAGTGCTATGAATGAGTGCATTTTCTTCTGCATCAGACCTCTCACTACTTGATATAGCTCTCTAAATACTGCTCTCCTTTGAAATATTTGCTGACACGCCTCTTTGCCCTGCCTTTCTTCCCCCACCTCTGCTGCTGAGAGCAGTATGACAGGGTCGGAGTGCATCCTGCCCAGTGGATCCTCAGTAAGGATCATAAACAGTCATCACCTTAATGTGTGTGGTTAGTCAGCCGAGTCTGGAGGAAGGGCAGTGGTGGAATTGCAAGAATGCAGACGTTTATCAGCCATTAGAGGGAAGGAGTGCACTGCAGCTTCCCTGCTGACTCCCCCCTCTGCTACCCCCCTCCCCCCACTCCACGCTTTCTAGAAGTACAGACATGAGAGGTTGGGGGGCGGTTTGATGTAGTACAACTACAGCCTGTAAGGGGTGGGCAGTAGGGGCGAGGGCAGTGCAGAAGAGCACATCTGGCGATTAGCACATCTGTTCTGAGCATCCTTCTAAGACACATCCCTGTGAGGACATCAGGTGACTTTGGCCAAGTTCAAACACGAATACTCAACCAGTAAGGGAAGAGGCAGTGTGGGAGACAAGAGAAGGAGCAGAGAGAGAATATCAAACTGTACAAGACTGATCGTAGCAGCCTTACCCATGATTGCCCAAACTGGAAATAACTCAAAGACTGTGAACAGGAGGCTGGATGGACAAATTGGAGTTCCTTTTGCAATGGGAGGAGACGGGAAGTTCATCTTCCCAGGCTGCTGTAACAACATACCACAGACTGGGTGTCTCCAACAGGCATTTATTTTCTCACAGCTCTGGTGGCTGGAAGTCCAAGATCAGGACTGGCAGGTAGGGTGCTGAGAAGGGCTCAATTACTGACTTGCAGACGGCCACCTTCTTGCTGTCCTCACGTGGCCTTTCCTTGCGCACGTGTGGAGAGAGGCAGCTCTCTGGTGTTTCTTCTTATAAAGACACTAATTGTCTGGCTGGTGTGGCTAAGTGACTGAGGGTCAACCTATGAACCAGGAGGTCATGGTTTAATCCCCAGTCAGGGCACATGCCTGGGTTGCAGGCTCGATCCCCAATAGTGGGGGTTCAGGAGGCAGCCGATCAATGATTCTCTCTCATCATTGATATGTCTATCTCTCTCTCCCTCTCCCTTCCTCTCTCATATCAAT
>NW_005371972.1:115444-142881 GCF_000412655.1 Myotis brandtii | reverse complement strand
TATTTAGAAATTTCCCGAGACAGTTCTGGGCACTTCTCGGAAAGGAAAAGGGATGAGTTGGGCTTGGGCCCAGGCGCTGTGTCCTTGTCCCGAAGGAAGAAGTACTGGCATATAAACATAAAGTTAAAGGCTCTGCAGAATTTAGAAGAGCTGGAGTTCCATATAATGAATGGTTTGTACTGAATTCTTATTCGATCTGACTGTTTCTATTTCTTCTGTGTCTTTCCTGTACCTTCTTTATGTCAAGAAATTGCAGGGGGGGGGGGAAGAAATTGCAGGGACTCTCTTGAAAGAATTGCAGTTTCTGGTTCAAAGGGACATTGGAACTAGGGGGGCATGCCCTGCTTAGATGCTTAGGTACCATGTGTGTTCCTTCTATTGAAACTGTGGGCCTTCCTGAACTCATGTATTAATCTAAATTCCTGAGCTAGCATCTTAAAGCGTCATGGAATATTTGGGAATTAAGAGCAGAGAATGTGCTAACTTTGTCTCATCGAATGAGTTCATTCCTCCCGACAGTCTTTAATTAAGATAAGCTATCAAATATAGCATTTAGACTTGGCACAAATCAGACCCTGAGACCTACACAGAATATGGCTATAACTTTGCCAGAACCCTCGTTCAAACTTGATCGATTTCAAGCCAAGGAATCCAGCCAAACGTTTATCGAATCCACTGAGTACGGCTGCTGCCAATAGTCAACTTGAAAGACATCCATTCTGAGGATCTAGGCCATCACACTAGAATGCGTTAGGAAGAACATAGTCTGAAGTTCATTTGCAGGTAATCCATTATGGATCTGAGTAATAATTTATGGTAATGAAGGCATAGAGACTTGAGAACAACCATGGGATGAAGGTACCCGAATCATTTTGCTTTGCGATGAGTGTGGATTTTCTCAGTGAGCAGCAGATACAAACCCAACCACATTCTCCCTAAATCATAAACCTCGCTCAGCAGTGGCCATCGATTCCACACAGGCTACACTTTGTACTTGTACTAACAGATATATATGCACACACACAGCATACACACACATGCAAGCCTTTGATATTCATTTTCTCCTCTTCACAGTTGGTCAAAAGGCTGGGTGAGGTGGGAAAACCTCTACAAAAATAATTGTAATAGTGCCTACTCTGCTCTCTAAATGTTGTATGTACACTAAACACCTTAACAACACAAAGAGGCAGGAACTATTATTATCCCCATTATACAGAGGAGGTTATTGAGGCCAAGAGAACTTAAGGAATTTGCCTGAGGAAGCCAGAGGGAAGGGTGACTGATGCCATGAACCCCTAATACACACTCTGAGGTCCCATCTCAAATGCCCCTTTCTTAGGAAAACATTTCCTGACCCCTGCAGGCTGGGCCAGTTCTGCCTAGGACGCCCTTCCAAGCCTCATAAAGGTTCATGATTTTATCTTTTTTTGTGGGATTGGAGGTTAATACCAGTCTCCCCGGTAAAAGGGTACTGGACACATGGCGCTCGTGCATGTCCAGTGCTTAGCTATCTGCCTGGCACACAGTAGATACTTTGTCCATAATTGCTGACTGAGTGAAAGAATAAGCTAGAGAACTAGAAAGAAGGAAAAGTTAAAGCAATGAGGAACAACAGGGATCAGAACACAGTCCCTGAAGCAATTGCTGATGCAACCAGAGCAGCGCAGGCATTCATTGTTGGGGCTGGCTTCCTTTCCCTGACTTAGCTCTGAACGCCGTAGCCTGGAGGTCACTGGGCTGGAGCCAGAGGACTTGGACGCTTCACTCTCTACACACCTTGTCTCCTTCCTGACCATCCCAGGCTCTGCAGGCCCAAGGAGAGGTCTCTGTGCAACTTGGCTTGGGAGTACATTGGCTCACTGTGGCTGATGAACTGATTTTTGGGTAAATAAACATCACTAATGTTCCATGAGAAGGGCACACCACAGCTGGGTCAGCCTAGGGTCTTAGTGCTTCATTCATTCATTCATTCATTCTCATGAAACCCTTCCATGTACCTGACACTGTTCTAGACCGGAATGAGCCACGTACCCTCTTAGAGTCTGGGTTTTGTTACCTATAAAATGGGATGCAGAATGCCTCCCTTCCAAAGCCAATGGGAGAGCCAAAGTGGATAGTAAATGTGGAGCATTTGTCCAAGGACTGGGTCCCCAGGGCTGGTGGATTTCACAGTCTTACTTGGTTGTTTTTATCCTCTAGAGAGGCGACGCCTGTCCCCAGCACCCCGGTTGGGACCTGTAAGGCCATGGCAGAGTCTTTCCTTGGGCTCTGTGGGACTGAGACCTCAGGGCGACTCTTGAGACCCCCACAAACTTCCTTCTTGGTAAGCCTGCTCCTAGGGTAACAAGGGGACATTGCAGTTGGAGCTCCAACTGAAGAGACAGAAGAAGACTGACCAGCCTGCTCCCCGGCTACGGCAGGAGCTCCTGCAGCCTGGAAAGACAGGGTGGCAGGCTCCATCTCCGTGGCCCAAGCCTTTGCGAATGCGCGGGGAGAACACGGGGCTGCCATGGCCCAGCCTTGTCCAGCTGGATTCACGCTGGCCTCCAATGAAGACATGGACAAGGAGTTACCGCCCTGTCCCTGCTTCAGCCCAGACCTTCGGGGAGTCCCAGAACCTATCTGAGCAGGTGCCTGCGAGGACCAGAGGGAGCTCCGTTTTGTTAAAGTGACTTATAGTTTTTCATTATCTGCTTTTGCATAACTTTCTTCTCCGCTGGAGAAAGCCAAAGAACAGAGGATGATTTACCTGTGATATCAGAATAGCTCATGTTAAACCGAGGCGTGTTTGCCAGCCCAGAGGCCAGGTAGGGGGGCCCTGGGGAGCGACCTGGCCCTTCCTCTGGGGATGCTGCTTAGGAGTCCTCAGTAGGACCGGTGGAGGCTTGGGCCACAGATGGAGGAAATGGGAGTGACTGGGAGAAGGGGCTGGAATGGGGTGAGATGAGCGAATGGGTCCTTCGCAACGTAAATGTCCTGAATATCTTCCTGGCATTCGCCCTTATAAGGTCCCCGTGTGTAACTTTTAGGACTGTCACGTATGGGGCCAGCGGTGCACCGCAGAACTCCATGGGGCACCGTTTATGTCAGCGTCTACAGTTTCCATTTATAGTAACAGGTTAAAAACACTGATTTGCTAATTTCTTTTCTGTTCACTATGGTGGACAGGGTTCCTTTACTGATGAAATTTCTCAGAACCTTATGCCAATGGGCACCGGGAATATCCAAGCCAGACCTTCCCGATCCCAGACACTGGGGTTGCAAAATGACGGCACTGGTTTCGGAGGGTCAGCCTAGCAGCCCACGCGCCATGCAGCACAGTCATGCCTTTGCTATAGAGCCAATCTCCCTGGGGAAGGGGGGTCAGTACCTGCTTAATAAGAAACTACTTCAGAAAAAGGCTGCCATTTCAAAGTTCAGGTGTATTGTTTATTCAGACCTTGGGAAGCAGACCCAGTGTTTGCAGGTTCAAGATCTAGGTCGGCACTTTGGAAAGTGAGTTTGGCCAAATAGGAGACATACACAGGAACTTTTGCGGCCGAATGAGTTTGGGAGACTGTCTTGGAGTCAGAATGCCCACGGACACTATAGCGGTTCTGAGGACTTTGGATGAAAGACACCTGTTCAACATACAGGGGTTGGCAAATGCAGGTTTAGGGTTGTGAGCATGCGAAAGACAGTTTGTTCTTGTATTATTATTTCTTTATTAATTATTGTACTATTTGTCTTATTATTATTGTTATAATTTTGTATCCTTACTTATAATTTATCTTTAGGTAATGATGGCTGGCAATTTAACCTACTTTTGCCCACCCCTGTATTTAACCCAGAAATTTTCAAACTTATTTTTAGACTCTGCTTATGATCCGAAGACTGCAATTTGGGAAATATAGTTTATTTACCCTATAACGTCTCACAATGACTGTTCTCTCACTGTCCTAACATAGCAATACTAAAGGAAACAATCAGCTGTGCTTAGTAGGCTCTTTATGGGAAAGCACATTCTCCGTCCTAACCAGAGAAACATATGTGTTCTCTCTTGGTGCAGCTCTCCCAAGTACCCCAGGATGGAGATTTCAAAGCCACTTCTGGGAGATAGACCCTAGCACCCCACAAAACATACAGTAAGAGAATACAGCGCAATATAGAATCAATAACCAAGTGTTGAATGGGGTGTTAGCGGTGCCCACACTAGACAAGAACCATTCCACTGATTGCTCCAATTAATATTTTAAAGCTCACTGGGAGTTCTCCCATGCATAATGTGAGAAAACAATTATTTATAATTTATATAAGTTGATTATAAACTATTTATATCCTTTGCATTGCTGTAGAGCTCTAGCTATAACCCAAGGCGCATTGCAGGAGACCCACCCCTGCACAGAGAGAACGTGCCCCAAGCCCTGAGCCCTGGCGACTCCAGGGAGGCGGCGAATGATTCATGGGGCAACCTGGGTGGAGCACAGTGCTGGGCACTTGTGCTCTGTGAGGAGAGAGGAGCTGGGAAGGCTGTGGCTTCACGGGCAAAGGGATGGGAGTGGCAGGTGGTGAAAGAAGAAGGACTTGAGACCAACGTGAGGCTCAGATCCCGCTTTTCCCACCACGTCCCTTTGGGAAAGCCATTGACCTTCTCTGAGCCTCAGCGTACTCACCTGTGAAATGAGCACAAGAACACTCATCACGGGACCAGGGTGAAGGCTACAGAAGGCACATGTACTACAGGGCCTGGCATATGCAGGCCTGGTAGGCCCGGCATCGCAACAGACAGCGACCAAGAGACGAACGTCTTCCCATTGAAAGTGCTCGGTAGAACCAGCACAGCATGAAGAGTACAGGATCGGCTATCCTTTTCCACCTGCTTACTGGGCACTCAATACGGACAGTTGCTGCTGAAGGGCAGGCGGGGGGATCCAGACGAGAGTTCACAGGGGGACAGCTCCTGGGTGGGGCGGTGGTCACCACACCCCCCATCTGGCCACCATTCTGCAGATGCAGAATCGAGATTTTCATTTGTATTCACAGAAGGGTCCTGGTGGCTGAACTAAGGCTCGGAGGGTTGCGCCAGGAGCCAATTTTACGACATCCAGTGGGAGAAAGACCTGCTTCAGAGTTGGGGACTGTCATTTGGTCTGCCTCACTTACACCAAGTCACAGACCAGAAGATGCTTGGGGAGCATATAATTAGAAGACAGAAGTTGGATTTTCTGAAAAATCCCTTTCTCTAGCCAGGAAATTTGGAGTAATTGTCTAAAGAACAAGGCTTTTCGTCTAGAAAGTCTCATTTTCCTTGCTTGAGGCTAATAAATTCTGACAAATTCCTAATCTCAAGTTTCCTTTTCTTTGCACTAAGAGCACCAGAAAATTTACAATCTATTCACACAGGCAGAATTTTCTACAGAATTCTCTATAGTTAGACTTTTCTTTACATTTGGTCATCTTCTGACAATATTAAGAGTATCAGCCACCATCTATTGAGTACTTACTATGGGCCAGGCACACTGTAAAATACTTTAACATACACTGTCTACATTTAACATGTGTTACCTCCTTTAATCATAGCAAAAAGCCTGCATGGCTTTCAACGTTATGGATGAGAAAATCAAGACTCAGAGAGGTTAATAACTTGCCCGGGATCACACAGCTATAAAGTCATGGAGCTGAAATCTGAACTCAGATCTTCCTGACTTTGAGCTCCTAACTCCTCATCCACTCTACCTCTGGTAAGATCTTCCCATGGTCTCCCAATGCTCACATCTACGGGACACACAGATTCTTTGGATGGCTATGGCAATAACCTGGCACCATTAGCAACTTTGTATGGATTATTCCTTGCCATGGACATGTCTAGAGGTGGAAAATCTTTTTAAAAAAATATATTTAAAAAATTGATTTTAGAGAGAGAGAGAGGAAAAGGAGAGGGAGAGAGTGAAACATCAATGTGAGAGGGAAACATCGATCGGCTGCCTCCTGCACTCCCCCTTTTGGGGATTGAGCCAGCAACCTGGGCATGTGTCCTGACTGGGAACCAAACCAAAGACCATTTGGTACATGGGATGATGGTCAAACAACTGAGCCTCACTGGCCGGGCTAGAGGTGGAAACCTTTGTGCAGTTCTCTTGTAGTTTCCACTTCATGGCATTTCTGATGCCCCACGGCATGGGCCTGCTCTTCTCAGGGCCTCCTAGCCCAGCCTGTGCCTACAGTAGCCGCCCGGTTTCCTGCTTTTACTCTGCCAGCAGGGAGAAGACAGTATCCCAGGCTTGCTTCCCTGATGGTCATTTGAACTGATGCGTCCCATCGACTCCGTGGGGCTGTTTAATGCATTGTGCACTGAGCGTCCACCGCTGGTTTCCCTGAGGGCTCCTTTATCCACTTCTGTGAGAAGGTGAAGTCAAGTTAAACATGTTTCCTTCCAAATCAGCAGCCAGAGAAATGCCAAGAACCGCAAGGCACTGCTTTTGCTGTTGATAACAGTCCCGTGGACTCGGAAACCAGGTGCCATGGATTCAGAGTTTTAAAAAAACTACCCGCTTGAAGGTGAAGTACAATACCCAGGAGCTATTATTTGTTTACATATAATAAAGTTAGAAACCAAGCAATCATTTTTTATGTTACTGTCAAGGGGCGGGGGCAAATGTTTTCTGATTCCCTGCTGCAATCTCACTTCGGGGAAACTGGACGGTTCCTTGGCGCTGTATCAGGAAATTACTCCCTAGTGACACTCAATAATATTTCCTGTGAAACAGAACCCATCAGCTCCAAACCCTGCTCTGCACACAGGTCTGGGATGTGAATGCAGATGTGTTACATTACGGTGCCTTGTACACAGGACAGGACATAATCAGGGGGTGCTAAACCCCTAATTCTGTCCTGGGAACCCTAGTGAGATGCCACTGTAAATGCTGACACAGGCCCAGAGCTGCTCCCACCGGACCTTGGACTTCACCGACTTCCACGATGCGCGAAGGCATCCTCGATTCTCTGCAAATCCTTAAGCCCACTTTCTCTCCGCTCCTCAGCTAGGGTTTCTGCTGCAGGCAGCATGTCTCCCCATTTGCCTGCCTGTAGCCCCTGGAATCTGTTTTCTGCCACCACTTGTCACCAGCCCGACGGTGACATCAGAGAGGTGCGTGCTGGCATGCGGCTCGCTTTGGAAGCGGGCGCACGTTGAAAGGATGCTTGCTGCCCTAGTGTAGGTTCCCTCATCAGCAGACCAGGGACAGGGACACAAGTGGAAGCAGTTCCTTGGGGAAGTGGGGCTAACACTGACTGGGATGTGGGAAGGAATACAGGCCAGGAAGGCAGCCCCAAAGGGTCTGCTGTTAACCCTGCTACCATAGAGGGTGTCTCAAGTGTAATTCCATGGGCAAGCTCTGGGTACCGTGCAAGGCATGAGGCTCAGAATTCCCCCAGCCAAGAGGAGAGGGAGCTGGGATATTTACACGCCCACTCCAGGGGCCACTGGCTGATGGCTGCATTCCTTAGCCCATCGGGTCTACCACCGGGGCAGCACCGCTTTCAGAGTCAGGGGTGGGTGGGGGAAGGGCCCTCAGCACAGAGATGCAGACACTAGCAGTTAGAAATCAACTCTGGGAAGGTCCGTAAAACATGGACACGTCAGTGACCACATCTTATACCTGCTGCTGCTGAGATGGCAATTGACCCAACACCACCCGTTTGACAGTCAAGACAGATTTTGGTTCCATCCACTGATCCTCTGTCTCAGCGGTTCTCAACCTGTGGGTCGCGACCCCTTTGGGGGTAGGACAACCCTTTCACAGGGGTCGCCTAAGACCTTCGGAAAACACATATATAATTACATATTGTTTTTGTGATTAATCACTATGCTTTAATTATGTTCAATTTGTAACAATAAAATTGGGGGTCACCACAACAGGAGGAACTGTATTAAAGGGTCGCGGCATCAGGAAGGTTGAGAACCACTGCTCTATCTTCTACTGTTGCCCCAGTCCTAGTGAGGGTTACCTCCTCATCGAATCAATACATTAGCTTCTGTTTTCCTATTTCAACAAATTTATTAAAATTCTATATAATAAAAGGCTAATATGCAAATAGACCAAGCTGCAGAACAACCAAACAACTGGTTGCTATGACATATGCTGACCACCAGGGGGCGTACACGGAACATAGCGGGCATCTGCCACGGCAGGATGGTGGAGCAGGTGAGTGGGGGCACCAGACCAAGGTGGGGCACTGGTTGCTGTCATCAGGTGAGTCTCTGGTAGTTACTGAAAATTCTTTGCTCCTGCATGCCGCCGTCCCGCCTGGTGCTCGCACCTGCTGCTGGCGCCGGCCTTGCTAGCACCCACTGCTGGTGCTGGCCCCGCTCGCACCTGCAGCTGGCGCTGGAGCCGCCGCTCACACCCGCTGCTGGCACCCGGCGCTGGTCCCAATCGCTCCGCACCATTAGCGGGTGTGAGCAGCAGCTGCCAGCCCCAATTGCCCCTGAGGGCTTCTCCACCTCCACCTGCTCCTGAGGGGCGATCGGGGCAGTAGCTGCCACCTGCACCCACTGATGGCGCTGAGTGATCGGGACTGGCACAGGATGCCAGCAGTGGGTGTGAGCTGTGGCTCCAGCAGCTGCGGGTGCCAGTGGGGCTGGCACCATCAGTGTGTGGGAGCAGTGGCAGAGGGAGTAGGGCTGCCGGCAGAGAGGAGACTGGGGGCTGTGGCAGGAGGGGCCATGGCAAGAGGGGCCGGGCGGGGGTGCAGAGAATGGGCCGAGACCCACCCCTGTGCCCACCACAGCTTTGCGGCCCACAGTTCCTTTCCAGGTGCATGAATTCGTGCACTGGGCCCCAAGTATTGTATAATAAAATATTTCATTCATACCAAAAAGTAGAGAATAATGTAGCAAACACAGTGTAACCACTGAACATTGCCTGCCACATCTCAACACGTTGCCTAACTCCTTTATCACTTACTTAATAATATTAAAGTTTTATAAACACAGTTAGAGCTCCTGTGTGTTCCTTCCTGATCTCATTCTCCTCCAGTCCTCCCAGAGGAGCCAATGTGTTGCCACTGCCATGCATATTTTTCTATTTTGCTACCTCTGTATATATCCCATACGCACAGGTGTGATATGTGCATATAAGATTGTTTCACATTTCTTCAAACATATTAAATTGGCATCATGCTGAATAAATCATAAATCATTCTGCATTTTTTTCTCAGCATTGCTTTTATAGCTGCATCCTTGTTGGTGCACAGGATTACATTATATACGTTTATACAAGTTGTTCATCTACTTTTCCTTTAATGAAGTACAGGTCTCTTCTGCTCCATGCCCCTACCACCACAAAATGACTTTGTCTTTTTTCTGTTTCAAATGGTGCTGCAATAAATACACTTTGGATTTACTAATTTCCTGTGAACACGTGGGAATCTTTTTTGGGTATATTCCTGGAAGCGGAAATGCTGAATCCTCGAATATGCACATGTCCAGTGTTGCTAAATTTTGCTGCATCCCCCTCCACACTGAACGAGTTCGCTCTTCCATGGAAAGGGTCTGAAGATTCCTGTTTCTCTGCATCCTCACCAACCCTTGATGAATTTCCGCTCATCTAATTCAAAACATGGCATGTACCCTGGGCATTCCTGTGCCCTGGCTTTTCATCCCTCCTTTACCACCTGGGCAGAGGGACCTGCCAGGGCTGACAGTGGTGAGATCTTGTTTTACTTTGCATTCCCCTGACATTGTGAGGTTGAACACATATTTTTTAATATCCTCATAAGCCATTCAGGTTTTGTCTTCTGTAAATTTTCTACTTACACCCATCATCTTCCATTCCACCAGGCTATTTGTCTTGTTCTCACTGAGTGGTAGGAACCCTTTGCATAATCTAGACTCGCAGTGGTCGGCAAACTGTGGCTCTCGAGCCACATGCGGCTCTTTGGCCCCTTGAGTGTGGCTCTTCCACAAAATACCACATGTGGGCGCGCACATACAGTACGATTGAAACATCGTGGCCCATGCGCAGAAGTCGGAATTTTGTGGAAGAGCCACACTCAAGGGGCCAAAGAGCCACATGTGGCTCACGAGCCGCAGTTTGCCGACCACTGGAGAGCAGTGGTTCTCAACCTTCTGGCCCTTTAAATACAGTTCCTCATGTTGTGACCCAACCATAAAATTATTTTCGTTGCTACTTCATAACTGTAATGTTGCTACTGTTATGAATCGTAATGTAAATATCTGATATGAAGGATGGTCTTAGGCGACCCCTGTGAAAAGGTCATTTGACCGCCAAAGGGGTCGCGACCCACAGGTTGAGAACCGCTTGTCGAGAGGCTGACTTTTCTGGTTTCATGTATAAGTACTGGCTCCCACTCGATCATTTTACTTTGTTTGCAGTGGCTTTTGTTTTCTAGGTATTTTCCATTGTAATGTAGTCGGATTTACCATATTTTCATGAAATTCTCTACCAAGAAGTCCTAAAGATGTTCTCCTGTTTTCTCTGAAATGTGTTAAAACGTTGCCGTTTTTATTTAGGTCTCATCCTCGTGGGCCTGATTGTTGTGTATTTAAGTAAGGAGCTAATTGATTTCCCCACATGGACAAATGGCAAACCCAGGACCACTTACATCTGCTCATTCTTTTCCTTGTGGATAACACCACACCTATTGTCACAGATTAAGTTCTCAGTGACAGATGGGGTAAGTCTGAGCACCGTGTCATTTCATTGATCTATTTGTCTCTGAGTCAATGTCATGCTGCCTTAATTACTACAGTCTTACAAGGAAAAAGAACCTTCTTCCCCATAAGCTTCTTCTAAAAAACCTATTTTGCCTCTTTGCTTTTCCATATGTAATTTCCATGGATCATGATTAGAATTATATTGACTTTATAGACTGATTAGGGAGAACTTCCATTTTTTAGTACTGATTCTTTCCACTAATAAACATAGCCCATCACCTCCACTTCTATCCCTCCATTTCTGTAGGCCTTCTCTTATCTCTTTTAATAAAGTTGTAAGTTTCTCCATAAAGGTTTATTTCGAGGTACCTTTAAGTTTTTACTGCTAATGTATATGGCATCTTTTTTAAACTACATATTCTAACTGTTTGGGCTAATATATACAATTGACTTTTGCATGTTTGACCTTATCCCCAGCCAAACTGCTGAGTTCTTGACTTGGTTTTATTAGTTAGTTTTTGCTGTAGAAAATTTCCAATGAATAACTACTGGGTGAATAAAGGAATGTACCAAAGCTGCAGACTCTCGCCCAGCTGGTATGGCTCAGTGGTTGAGCATCGACCTATGAACTAGGACAGTGATGGCGAACCTTTTGAGCTCGGCGTGTCAGCATTTTGAAAAACCCTAACTTAACTCTGGTGCCGTGTCACATATAGAAATTTTTTGATATTTGCAACCATAGTAAAACAAAGACTTATATTTTTGATATTTATTTTATATATTTAAATGCCATTTAACAAAGAAAAATCAACCAAAAAAAATGAGTTCACGTGTCACCTCTGACACGCGTGTCAGAGGTTCGCCATCACTGAACTAGGAGGTCACGGTTCAATTCCCGGTCAGGGCACATGTTTGGGTTGCGGGCTCAATCCCCCATGTGGGGCGTGCAGGAGACAGCCAATCAATGATTCTTTCTCATCATAGATGTTTCTATCTCCCTCTCCCTTCCTCTCTGAAATCAGTAACAGATACATTTTTTAAAAAGCTGCAAACTCTCAAAAGACTCCATCCTTGCCCAGAACACACTTGTAATAGACCGTGCTGTTCTAAAGACCCAGAAAAGATACAGCCCTATGACCCGGGCACAAACTCTAATACTCAGAAATCCAGGTTCCAGCAAAAGTGGAAAGTGGAAGGGTTTGCATATAACTTTTCATTATAATCAACTCATTGGGTTTCTACCTTGACAGGTCCTTCCTTGGGGTCACTGTCACCTTGTGCAAGCCCTGGCCTAAAGGTACCTATGGAGTCAGGTACCTGCCCAAATGCCACATAGCTAGAAAGTGGGGAGGCAGGTCTATTGGGCTCTGGAGCCAGAATGCTTATCCATTTTACCCCACTATCTCTCCAACACAACACAAAACTATTCTTGTAAGACTCCTAAGCTTCAAAAAAGGATTTGCAAGTGTCAAAACTGTATAATCTAAATGGACAGGCTTTCCTGAAAACCTATCTGATTCTTAGTTTAGATGCTTCATAAATCCTGCACTTTCTTCTCTGCTGGGCACACAACCAATTTCTAATGTCACATTTGGACTCTAACAAGCTCATTTCCAATACAAAGTATCCCGCGTTCCTCGCTGGCTTCTAACAGAGTCGAAGAAGAAGAATCTGCATTTCAAATCATTGTGTTTGTTGTTATGACAACATACAGCCGGGATCTGTTCTGAGCAGTGGTATGCAAAGCCCCGAGTTTGAAAGCATTTCTTCCGTGTGATTCAGGAGGTCTGTGAAAGAGGTAGGTCGGTTCACACACTGCCACCCCACCGCCCACCACACACAAAGATGAAAATGTTTCTTAGCTACCTTAATGCGATGTAAAAAACATAAAGAAGGCACCAAAGCATATAATAAGACAAGCTCTCCCAGCAGGGAGGCTGAGCAGATGCTCTTTCCAGGCAAGCATCGTTACAATAATGTGACAGAAATGTCAGGCGCCAGAGAGCTCAGTGAAACTTGGTGTCTTCCATAAAAAGTTTACTGAGCGCCCTTCAAGCCATCTTTCCTTATATTCCTTTATGTACACACATGCCAGTGACAATATATTTTCATGTGCGTTTATGTGTTTCACTCCCTAATCTGTTTTTTGTCATTAATCACTAAGTCACTAAGAGGTTTTTAAGAATTTTCGGTAGTGCCTTCCTTGAACTGTTAAGCAATCATCTTATGAATGGAGTCCATTGGTTTTCTCCTCTTTGTAGACATGCAAGCTGCTTCTAAGTTTTTGTTTTCTCTCCCATTGTAAACAATGCTGCAACCAACATCTTCATGGGTGTCTCTTTCGGCGCACGTGGGGGACTTTCTCTCCAGTCTATGACTGAAATGGGATTGCTGGCCTGAAGTGAAGGCACTTTTTCAGTTTAACTGGACATTAAGTAGATACTGCAAAAAGCTAGGCCAGGAAGTGAATGCAAGTTCCCATTTTCCTGCCCCCTCACCAATGTGGGACGCTGTCCGATTTAAAGTCTCCTCAAGGGGTGGCTGTGAAGTGGTATCGTGTTGCTCACTGCAGCTCCCACACTGCTCTCAGGTGGAGTGTCTCCTCCCATGTGTGCTGGCTCAGCCACTTCACATTCCTTTCCTGTTCTGTTTCTTCTGTTGTTGGTGGTTCTTTTTCTTAGGGATGTGCTGAAAATTCTTGACATCTCCCAGATGCCTATTCAGTTATATATTGCAAATAGATACTCCCAGTCTGTAGTTTGTCTTTTAACTTTGTTCGCAAAAGGCTTGTCATTGAAATAAACAAAATTTATTGTTTCATCTTCTGATTTTTTTTTTTTGGTGGGGAGAAAAAGGGGTCTTTACTAAGACCCCTAGCCTTAAAACTTAAAATATATTTTGTTTTATTTTATTGTAATAGATTTAAGGGTTTTTTGTTGTTGTTTATTTAATTATTTATTTTTATCTAGGTCTTTGATCTACCTGGGTTTTATTTTTGTTTATGGTGTGAGGTAAGGATATAGTTTTATGTTTTCCACTCATGGGAAGTTAATTGTCTCAGCATCACTTGTAAAAATGTTTAATAGTTCATATTTTCCCCATTAGTTTGCAATGCCAACTCTAGCATGCATTTTATATATTTATAATATTGATATTATTCATAAAATTACATATATATATATGTGTGTCTATTTGTGAGACCTTTTAAAAATTTATTTGAGAGAGAGAGAGAGAGAGAAACATCACTATATTGTTCCACTTATTTATGCATTCCTTGGTTGGTTTTTGTGCGTGCCCTGACTGGGATTCAAACCTACAACTTGGTGTATCAGGATGACACTCTATCCAACTGAGCTACCAGGCCTGGGCTACCTGTGAGATCTTTATTCTCCTGCATCGATCTGTTAATCTCTTTCTGCATGGCCATGGCATTGTTTTCATTATGACAGCATTAGTCTTGGTAAATGGTAGAGCAGGTCTTTCCTTTACTTTCTTCAGAATTTTTTGGGCTATTCTTAGATGTTTACCCTTTTGTGCAAATTTTAGAATCTGTTTGTCAAGTTTTGCTCCAAGAAAATATCCTTTTAGGACTTTGATTGAACTGTAAAATGTTTATCAATTAATTTGGGGAGAATCGATAATTTATGACATTTATATGCTGAGTCTTTTCATCAAACACTTTGGTATATATATATCCATTTATTTGAGTCCTTTATGCCCTTTATTAACATATATAACTTTGTAAAGTTCTTGCAATGCTTTTATTAGATTTATTTATAGTTAGCTTAGCTATAGGCTTGCTATGAGAATTAAATGACAATGTAAATGCTTAGAACACTGGTAAGAACTCAATTAGTGTTAGCAATTAATATCATCTCACAAATTTGTTGCTACTGTGAACAGGCTATTTTTCTATAATATTTTCTAACGTATTTTATGGTTTATAGAAAAGATTGATTTTTAAAAAAACGTGTAGACCTTGTATCCAACCAAATTTTCAAATTTTCTTTTTAGTTCTAAAATTTTATGTGCAGATCTTCTTAGGTTTTCTACAAATAGACAGTTTAACTTCTGCAAATAAGGAATTATGTTTGCCTTTCCAATTCTTATGCCTATTTTTCTTCCTTTTTCTTACTGTATTGCATTGGCGAAGAATTCAAATGTAATGCTGAATAACGGATGGGAAAACAGGTGTCCTTCCTTGTTCTGAGATTTACTGGAAATGCTTCTACAATTCACCATCAGCTAGAATGCTTGCTTCCAAGTTTCGGCAGTTAATTTATCAAGCTAAGAAAAATGTTTATTTTCAGTTTGGTAAGAGGTTTTCTATTTGTTTTTAAATCATGAATAAGTGCTGAAATATATTGGTCACTTATGCCACATCTACTGAATCAATCATGTTATCCCTTTCCCCTTAATCAGTCAATGTATTGAGTTACACTGATAGGGTTTAAAAACTTCATACCACTCTTGCATTCCTAAGCTAATTCTCATTAGTCACTATGTATTTATTTTAATAATCTTCTGGATTCAATTTGCTGATACCTTATTTAGGATTTTTCTATCTGTGTTCTATACAGATGGAAAGTGAGTCTGGCTTATCACTATATGTTCTTATACTGGAAGTTTCATGAAATTGGTCTTCTTTACTCTTCAGGGAGTTTTTCATTTAATCAATTTGCATAAAGGGATTATCTACTTTTTCAAGCTTTGAGAAAACTCACCTTTCACATCTCTGGGCTCAAGTTATCCTCTCTACCTGGAATTCTCTCTCCTTCCCTGATTCAAAAAAATTCTCAACTTTCCAGGTCTCACCAAATGCTATGACCACCCTCTCATCTTCTCACCCTCTTTGGAAATCCACTCCCCTCACACTCTCCCTGGCAGCCTCAGACCATGTTTTGCTCCATGCTTGCAATATTTATGCTTCATTTTTTTTTGGATGTGATCCCACCCCTTTCAAAGTGCCCACCACAAGGCCTTTCTCTTAAATGCTCATATACATTTGTCAAATGAATGTCTATAGAGCATTATTGCTCTTGCTTATCACATATACACACATACACACCAGGCAGATAAGACTATCATGAGAAAAATGGTTTTACTTTTCATCAGTGTCCGATGCTGATTCTTGTGATCTGGACACATCTGGAAGGGCCTTGCTCTTGTGCAAGAAATGCCATTCCTTAGGTTCCAAAGTGATGGGCAGTGCAGCAGGGCCAGGGCCCTGGAGAGTGCAGGGAGGCAACAACATTTATTGAGGATTAAGGGGCCGAACAAAGCCTCTGCATGGCATGCTTACCACGGAGGTTTATTACTCTGCCCACAAATAATTACAGCACCTGTTGTAGACGGTGGCGTGGCTTGGAGACAGTAGCGCCTTCCTTCCTCGCCATCCATCTCAGCAGGGAGGGGGTGGGGGGTAGGTAGTGTATTCTAGCTAAGGAGCTGGAGAGCTGGGTTGCAGTCCCCGTCCTACTCCTGGTCTTGAGTCCTGGGCTACACTCATCTATACGATGCAGATTGTGAGAGAGAGCACCTGCCAAGGAATGCATATTTTAATGGGTGGATCGGGCAAGATGATTTCTAAGTGTCAGCAACATAAAATCTCGGTTATTTATTGCTAACTCGTGCATTTGGAGGGAGGCTAGTGGTCAGCTGGGGAAAGCCAGGCTCGGTTGATCTTGGCGAGGCTCATTTGTGCAGCTATGGGTCAACTAGGAGCTTTGTTCTGGCTGGAGGTGGGAAGGCCACCTTAGCTGGGGAAGCATTGTGCTAGATGCCTCCTATCCAACTTTTGTGATGCAAGAGAGCAAGAGGAATCATGAGGGATCTTCAAGCCTGGTCTCAGAACCTGCACTACACTTCTGCCTTATTTTATTGATCAAAGTGAGTCACATGATGTTATGAAAGTCCATGTGATTGTATTTGGGAGGTAATTAGGTTTGGATGAGATCCTGAGGATGGGGTCCCCATGATGGGATTGGTGGCCTTATAAGAAGAGGAAGAGGTCTGAGCTCTCTCCACCTTGTGTGGATGCAGTGAGAAGGCAGCAATCAACAAATTAGGAAGAGAGGTGTCACTGGAACCCAACCATGTGGCACCCTGACCTCAGACTTCCAGACTCCAGAATGGTGAGAATACATGTCTGTGGTTTAAGCCACCCCGGTCTGTGGTGTTTTGTTTTGGCAGCCGAGCTGACTAAGACATGTGGGGAGGGAACTTATACTCCACCTTCTGGGGAGTCCTCCCGCCTAAAGTCACAGGATAAAGGGTATGAATACAGAGAAAATCAAGTGAGGCCCCCTTGCAGGGGCCATTAATGAAATCAAACCTTACAGAGGTACCATCACTCTAGGCTCTTCCTAGGAAAAGGAGAGAAGTTAGCCTTCTCTATCCAATGTCACCGAGCTCCCTGAGGAGGAGCACATAGGAACAGGGATGGAGACACACACTTTCTCTACACCTCCCCTCACTCCTTAGGTGCCAATCTTGTCCTAAGTAAAAAGGACTCAGGAGCAGAGGAAATGGAACCTGTGTGAAAAGATGGCTGCGACAGCGGGAGGGCCTGCAGCAGGTGACAGCACTCTCTCAACCTCACTGCTGTAGAGGGTACGAGGCTTTCCTGGGTGGCCTGTGTCCCTGCATGCAACGCAGGTGTTCAGGGCCCACCCAGAGTGGTCTACTGATGCGTCACGATGTCGAAGGGGTCAGATGAGGACAACACTGGCCTGTTTGTCCATGTTCGATCATCTTCCAGGAACCCGAGTACACAGCCACGGGAATCATCCCCAGTAATTTCAAGTTGGCAGAGCCAGACTAATTATCTGCAATTTCATCTGTCAAAACCGTTTGGAAATGTATCCCGTGTTAAAGGAGTGGGTCTGACGGGAGGCCTCTCCAGAGCTCTGGGACCTTCACAAGTTCGAAAAGGTGTTGGACACTGGCCTTGGCTGAAAGTTCACACCCCCCCCTTTTTTTTAGTCTGTATGTCTGAGAGCCACTGGGTCCCCGTCTGGCAGGGACCTGGCTCTGCCCTGTCCGAGCCACGGCTGGGGGCACACAGTCCTGCAGGTGTGGCCAAGGGGGAGAAGCCGTGTGCACGTTGTGGGAGTCCCCTGGAGGCAGGGGCATCCATTTCCCAGAACCCACCTTCCTGCTGGCCAGGGAAGGCTCAAGTCATCCAAGGGCACAGCATGGCTGGCACCGCTCTGATGGTCAATGCCCAGTTCTGTTTGGCGCCCTCTGCTGTTCAGGTCATGAGCTCTCTTACACATCCCTCCTCTAACTGCTGGATCAGCGGTTCTCAACCTATGGGTCGCGACCCTTTGGGGGTCGAACGACCCTTTCACAGGGGTCGCCTAAGACCATCGGAAAACACATATATAATTACATCTTGTTTTTGTGATTAATCACTATGCTTTTAATTATGTTCAATTTGTAACAATGAAATTGGGGATCACCACAACATGAGGGTCGCGGCATTAGGAAGGTTGAGAACCACTGTGCTGGATAGTCTTGACCTTGCCACCCCTCAAATCCACTCTCCATCTTTCCCTGGGAGGCTGGCGTTTCTGGACAAGGATGCCCTTGCCTTGGGGCTTCCTGGGCTTGTCCATGCAGGTGGGGGAGGGGCTCTCAGGGGGCGGAAAGGTGAGAGGAAAGGCCTTGGGGTAAGTTAGTCTCCTGGCGCCTTTGCAAGAGCAGGGCAGCCGCTGCATTCCTCCAGCAGCCCCAGCGCAGCCCCTTCTGGGTTCCAGGATCCACTCCCCCGCACACCACCCCCTTTCAGGCCTACAGACGGCAAGAGCCCCCAGACTGTTTCACCAGCTCTTATCATCTCTTTAAACCCACCTACACCTTTGTAACTCGATGCTAACTTAAAGCCCCTCAATTATTCCACTTGATTGTGCACCTATTTCTTGCCAGAACCGTGACTATTCCAAGTGGTTAAAAAAAAAGTGGTGGGAGTAGAGCGTGCAATGGTGTGGCTAATGCGTTAATAACAACATCAGCACAGACTTTTGTGCCCTCTGCAGGATAAGCAGACGCACCTAAAACAGAACCATGTCCCTCTCTTTGCTCTCCCCCCTTCTCTCTGGGCCTCCATTTCCGCTCTCCTCCTCTCCCCTCTCGTCCATCATCCCTCAGCCCTAGTGAATTCGCTGTTCTGTACGGGGCCTGGGTGAGGTTCTGGGGAGACAGAGATGAGCTCCCAGCCTAGAACTGGCCCATCCTGGAGGCACGAAGGAGATGAATGAGGGGCATGTCCACAGGCCTGGGTCACGTCCCTCCCCTCTCACTCCCCAGCTGCTCACTTTGGTCCCATTCATCAAATGTACCCGCTGCTGTTCCCATATCCATCCAACAGGAACACTTCCTGCCCACCTCCTGGAGCTCCTAGGAGCTTCCCCGGGATCCTATGTGTAAAGCGCCCAACGCCAGGCCAGCAAACATTCGGTACCGATACGCAGTGGGTTTTTCTGTTTGTCAGTGGAGGGAAACGGTGCCAATACCATGTGGTGGTGAAAAGTCTTAGGATCTTAGGCGAGCGACTTAAACCCCTGGGTTTAACTGGGGCTGATACAAACTGTCTTCTACCCTTTCTCAGGGGGTTTATGGCGATTACATCTGAGAAGGCGTACGAGGCTCCAGGTGGGAAAGTGGTCAAAGCAGCAACCACACCCCAGCGGGCGTTACTCTAGAACGCTGGTGCGGATTCCAACCAGCTCTTCACCTGCTTCCTGGAATCCCTGGGCAGGTGACCTCCCACCCCACCGCATCCCAGGCTGCCTCACTGTTTATTTCCCGAGAGCCTTGCAACAGTCTGGCCAGGAGAACATCGGAAATCAATCTGCCTGCTGAAATGGCAGGGGTGGCAGGAGGGCCCCAGGCCTCAGGCCACTGTCATCCAAACCTGGACATGCAGCACGTGCCGTTTTTAACCCCTTACCAGCTGCGCCCCTGGCCCGCCCCCTCCCCCCTCCAATCTGTGAACACACCCAAGGATCAGGAAAACTGGCATCACTAACACTCAGCCACTGAAGGACACTGCGGGGGACCCGGTGGGGGCTGGGTCCCCACCACAGGAAGTGAGCTTGTCTTCCATCCTGCCTGCCCGGTGGCAGGAGGACATCAAAGCCCGAAGCAGCTGAGGTGCCAGATAAATAATTGCCAGCCGGCGGCTGCCTTTGATCAGCAAATCCCCACAGCAAACCTCAAAGGCTCCGGTACCATTACAATTAGTTTAAAGGGCTGTGCTAGTTTTTCCTAACCTTTCCTCCACATGAGGAGCCTGCACGGCTTTTATAAACAGGAATTCTGTCCAACCAGCCTGGCTCAGTGGTTGAGCGTCGACCTATGAACCAGGAGGTCACGGTTCAATTCAGGGCATATGCCCGGGTTGCGGGCTCCATCCCCAGTGTGGGGCGTGAAGGAGGCAGCCAATCAATGATTCTCTCTCATCTGCCGATTCGGGTGCTGACTGGGTAGCAGGGGCGTCCTGGGGACCTGCTGAGCAAGCCTCGGTCAGCGCTGAGTCTCAGGGAGCACCGCGGTGATAGTAACAACGCAACATCTACTCCCAGCCGGGTACTAAGCACTCTACAGGTATTATCTCAGGGTTCTCAAACTTGTGGGACAGACCAACAAACTTGCCACACAGAAGGGTTCCTGGGGCAAAGAAGTTTGAGAAAGCGCCTATTAAGGGCCCTGACAAGTCCTGTGGCCGGCACGTGATGGTTGGCCTTGATGAATGCCTGCAAGTAGAGAACCCAGGGTAGCTGGGAGAGAACCTTAAAGAAAACAACATTGCCCAGTCGGCATGGCTCAGTGGCTGAGCATCAACCTATGAACCAGGAGGTCATAGTTTGATTCCTAGTCAGGGCACATGCCTGGGTTGTGGGCTCGATCCCCATTGTAAGGTGTGCAGGAGGCAGCCGATCAGTGAGTCTATCTCATCATTGATGTTTCTCTCTCTCCCTCTCCCTTCCTCTCTGAAATCAATAAAAAAAATATATTAAAAAAGAAAAGAAAACAACTTTTGTGTTTGGACTCACGACTCAGCAGAGAAAAAGGGCTGCAGAGGCTCTCTTCCCTGCACCTGACCGGGGTACTGCCCTCTGTGCACACGGATGCACAGCCCTGGAGAAGGAGGAGAGCCAGGGGCGAATGACACCCTCCCTCCCAGCAGAAAACCCATGCGCTCACTCTGTAGACAGGTTTTGTCACCCAGGTGGCACTGGTCAATGTGTGGAGACATTCGTGGTTGTCTTTGCTACTGGCATATTGTGGGTAGAAACCAGGGATGCTGCCATAGCTCCTACATGTGCAGGATGGCTCCCAGGACAGAGAGTTATCTGGCCCCAAATATCAGGGCGCCCTGGCTGGGGAACCGTAGGTGGGACAAAAGCTCTGTAAGGCTCGGGACCCGGCAGTCTTGTTGAACGCTGGTCTCCAGCGCCTGCACAGCATGCTGCACAGAGTAGGTCCTCACTGCATGCCTGCAGACTGACTAATCAGTTAGGAACCTAATCCAGCTACGTAAGGAAGGAAAGCACATCTATTAGTTAAGGCAGGTACCCTTCAGCCTCTCCTTATTATGTCATCACAGTGACCAGAGCAGATGACAGTTACTACTGGAGACACATTTCTACTTTATGTTCCCTCCCCTTCCCCCTCCAGGGTTCCTCTGCAATGTGCTTTCAATGTTACCTGGTAGCAGGGCTGCAGGAGAGGAGCTAAGTCCCACCCCCTCCAGCTCCTGGTGGCTGTCCTTAGCTACCAAAAAGAACGTAATAGGTGAGCATGCTCACCCTGGCTTAGATCCGTTCACCCAGTTGGCTTTGCAAGAATGGGAGGGATTTTTTTTCTTTCACGTCTATATGAGATCCATTTAACATACAACCTGGACAACCAAACCCCTAGCAAATTTCATCTTACTTTGTGCAGAGGCACAACTTTAATCTTTGAAATAATCCTCAATTCCCTATGAAGTCTGAAGGCACCTTTCCACTTTCCACATTGCCTGGGACCAGAGAGGGAACACACCACGGCAGGCCTGCTCCCCAGAGCTCCAGCACTGTGTAGCATGCACCCCTTTCCCTAGAGAGAGAAGGCAAACTTCCGGTTGGCCTCTGAGGCTACATCTGATTCCTAGAACACTGCCTCTTACAGTCCTTGTCTATGGGTCTAACTTTCTTTGGTCCAGTCCTTCTTTTGCATAACTGTAGTTCCTCCAGCTATTCACACAGCTACTTTCTACTCATCCTGCAGGCCTCAGCCTAAATGTCACCTCCTCAGGGAGGCCTTCCCAGATGACTTTGCCTACACAGACTATTTCTAACTCCACCCTGTGTTTCCATCACATGATTTTATTTTTGATAATTAATTATTACTTTGTTGACTCACTGAACACTGACCCCCCCACTAGACTGAAATTTCATTGAGGGCAGGAACCTTGTTCGGCTTACTCATAACCCAGTGCCTGGCACATTGTAGGTGCTTAGCACACATTTGTGAATGAATAAAATGACTCATAATAGCTTCCCCGCCACTTATGATAGAATCAACTAGGGCAGTGGTCGGCAAACTGCAGCTCGCGAGCCACATACGGCTCTTTGGCCCCTTGAGTGAGGCTCTTCCACAAAATACCGACTTCTGCGCATGGGCCACAAAGTTTCAATCGCACTGTACATGCGCGCCCACACCTGGTATTTTGTGGAAGAGCCACACTCAAGGGGCCAAAGAGCCGCATGTGGCTCTCGAGCCGCAGTTTGCCGACCACTGAACTAGGGGACATGTGGTAATGTGTGGAGACATTTTTGGTTGTCACAGTGGGGGAGGTTCCACTGGCATCTGGTGTGTAGGGACCAGGGATGCTGCCACACAACCCACAGTGCCCAGGGCGGACCCGACAACAAAGACCTGAGTGGCCCCAAATGACTGCAGCGCCACGGCGGAGAGGCCCTGTCTGGGAGTGATCAAATTTGCCATATCTCAGTGACCATTTCCAAAATCTCAAAGTCCAAGAAAATACACTTCACACGAGTGGTCATTGTTTGGTAACTATAGACATGCTGTCACTCTATTAACCTGGGGATGCAGGCACAGAAATCATAATTCAGCAACAGGATGATTCCAAGGCGTCATAGAGGGGCCTGGGTCCCCGCCCCCCGCCCCCCATGGAACACACAGGAGGCACTGAACAATGCTCCTTTGATACAGACCCTTGTCAGCGGCTTTTCCCAAAGCAAGAATGCCAGGAAACTCCTCCTACTTGCACTCTCAGACCTGCTCAGACCCACCAAAGAGAAAACTCGAAGCAAACACAGCCGCTGAATGAGGGGGGTGGTTTTCACATTAGCAAGCCCTTCTTCTCTCACAAGGATTCTCTCTGCCAGGTTCCCTTAAACAGCTGGCTCCTCTCATGCATCCGGAATCTAACTTGGTTACAAAAGCGGGGTTTTATGTGTGCGTTCCCATTGTGAAAAGCTAACCATCGCCTTCCACGGGAAGCACCTCGCCCTACCTCCCAAAGATAATTTGCCTGTTTCTTGGTTTGCTCTCCAGACTGTGGTCTCTTTGGAGGACGAGGCCTGTGTCTCCTGGATGTCTGGTTCTGCCTCTGAGCTCCCCAACGTGGCAGGAGGCCGATGAATATTTATTGATGCTGATGAGGTGAAGGGAACCAGAGGTGTGTTCTCGCCTCCTTGTCATGTTTTCTAAGGGGTGTTTTTTAATCAGCATTTGCAAAACAGGCACCAAGAAACTCTTATTTGAATACTCGGCCTCTTGAAGGGACTGGGGTGCTTTTGGGGGGCCTGGAGACTGCACTCTCCGATTCAACCCTTGTTAGTCTCTGGCCAGACATTCCACATGCATAATTCCCCACGCACGCATAATTTCCAGACCAGCTCGGCTGCAGGGGTAGCCCTCTCCTTGGCCCCTAAAAGCATACTCTCTTATTGTATGAGATACAATTGCAAGATGGAATCACGCACGCAGTTAATGTTACAGTGAAGAACTCAGAGATTAGGAGGGTTTTTATTTGCCTTCCATTAGGCTCCTGGTAGAACAATCTCTCTCAACCTGGGATCCCGGGGCCAGCAGCCTCCGTAACCTGTTAGAAGTGCGTGTTCACGCCCCACCCCAGACCTCCTGAATCAGAAGCTCAGAGGGTGGACCCAGCCTCTGTGTTTATTAAGCCCTTCGCGTAACTGCCATGTGCTCAAGTTTGACAACTACTATGCTGGAGGCTCAAGCTTTTTCTTTTTTAACGCCCCCCCCCCCACTGGGGATTGAGCCCACAACCCAGGCAGGTGCCCTGACCAGAATCCTTCAGTTCATAGGCCAACGCTCTATCCACTAAGCCAAACCAGATAAGGCCCATCCACCATTTTCGGAATTTCTGTCTTGGAGCTCACTGTGCAGTCGCTCACCTTACATTGGTAGTGACTCTGACCACGCACCATCATAAGAACACCAAGTACCATAACAAGGGTTCGCTTCTGACTTAGGTTTCCAGCTGAATTAGCATCTCAAAGCAGAGAGGCCCAGATTCTTGCACAGGTGTGTGATGCCAGACGCATTTTGTGCAATTGGCACTAGAGCTGTGGTCTGACTTATTCCCTGGGGGTCCTAGCCCAGCTTTGCTTCTGTATGAGATACCTTCCCCAGGAGACATGCTGTGCTGTCGAGCAAAGCTGCCCTGAATGGACAATTCATAGCTCAGAACCCACCACAGCCTTGGACGCCTTCACAGCCTTTCCTGGCTGCTTTATAGACACCGCCCTTCCCTGTTATCACTGCAGGCGAAGGAGCGATTTCCCAAGCCTCGGCGAGCACATTTCAAGATTCCTTCTCGGAGGCTGAGCAGACTCAGCTCCCCAGGTGTGTCCCTTAAGGTGAATATGATCCTGAATGCGCCTGGATAGTGTTGAAGTTAATGACCCGGCATCGAGTGAGGACATTAAAGAACGCACAGTGCACGCTGACATCTCCGCCACCCAGAGAGCAGCAGCAGCTCTGCCCTCCAAGGCGCTCAGTAAAGAACCTTTCTCTGTAGAGGAAATTTCAGACGGAGGAGCTCTTGTTTTGCATTTAGAAACGTGTCTCCTGTCTGCCTCTCTCCTGGGGCGATGCTGCCGAAACACATCCTGGTGGAAGGCACCTTCCACCTCAGCGGCCGCGCTGAGCTAATGACAGTCAACACCATTCATTCAGCTCCCGGGAAGCCCGGAGCTCCACATTAGCCACCGTTTGAAGTGTGGGCCAAAGGCAGGTGAGCGAGGAGAGGCCGGGACTGGAAAAGGACCTGCCGAACACAGGCACTATTACTGCAAGGAGAGAGAGAATTGTTTTTTTAAAGCCAGCAATTCTCTTCTCTCTCTCTCTCTCTCTCTCTCTCTCTCTCCCCCCCCCCCCCCCCCCCCCCCCCACCTTGAACAATTAATTCTTCAGCAGATAAAGGAGTTGTAAATTGAATGAGTTCATTCCAACATTATGAAAACCCAGTTGCTGAAAACTAAAGCTTTACCTTCTCTTTCTTTGTTTGGCTTCAGAATCCAGGCAAAGGCCTCCAGGAGCCCAACAGCCTCAAGCAGACTCGAGGGGGAGGCTGGCTGGTAGGACGCATCACAGGTCATACCTACCAATGCGAATTGCCCAGATCGCCCGCCCGTTTCTGAACTATCGACGCATCTGTTTTTCCAGGTCCCAAAGGTGTATGAGGTCCAGGTATGACATAAGGTGGGAGAGTTGACGCTGTGGCTGGTGAAACTGTCAGAGACCCAGGACCATCCTGGGATGGGTCACTTATAATCACCTGGGAACCAATTATAATTTTGTGCTTCTTGGTAAAGAGCTGCTTTCCAGGGGCTGGTGCTCAGAAGCTCAACTGCAGCTGTTAGGTCAGTGATTCCCAAAGTGGGCGCTACCGCCCCCCGGTGGGCGCTGCAGCGATCCAGGGGGGCGGTGATGGCCACAGGTGCATTTGGGGGCGATGAGTAACTGCTATTAAAATTTAAAAAAAATTAATTTCCAGGGGCTGAGTAATATTTTTTCTGGAAAGGGGGCGGTAGGCCAAATAAGTTTGGGAACCACTGTGTTAGGTAAACGCCGCCAGTGAAGAGACCCATGCCGGTCACCGCTGCTTGCCCGAGCCACGGAGGTGCAGCGTGGTGGCTGAGAGGAGGCCACGCGTGTCTTCGTTCTCTGTCTTCCTTCCTTCACTTGTTATGCCAAGTGCTGAGGTCCCAGAAAACCTCAGCATACTGTCTGTGGATCCCAAAGAAATAACCCGAGGACTGGCTGTGAAAGACATGGGCTCATAGGACTTTCCCACGCACCGGTGGTGACTGGCCAGTGAAGTTTACCGCCATATTGGCTGCCACCCGTGCCGTTGTCCCGCTAGGTCCATCTGGCCACACGGGGATGGGGGTTGGGGTGGCTGGCCGGTGGTATTGCTTTGCCACCATCCAGACTTTCCCAACAAGGTTTTATAGAGAACAGAAAACAGAGAAAAACGGGGCATGCAGGGAGAGCGGACGGGCCTGCGCACAAGCTGTGTGACATCAAAACACGAGCTGTTTACGATCCAGGCGCACACCTAGAGGCCATTTCTCTGGCCTTCCTTAGACCAGGACTGGCCCGGCTCCCAAGGTCTCCCCGCCCACTTACCGATGGCCTCACTACATTCCCACAGGGTGGGAAGAGGCCCATGTTCTCATTTACATACAGCACTGCACCCTCAGAGCCGTACACAAACATGTACCGGATGCCCCCGGTTTGGGGCCTCACTCTAGCCACTGTTGGATGCTATATCTGCCGACACAGGCAGAGATGAGCACAGCCACTCTGGTCCTCAGGGCCCACCCGAGCTCAGAGTGAAACGGAAATCAGAACTTGGAGCGGACTCTAGGCTCTAGCTCCCCACCCGCCTCACCCCTCAGGACTCTCCTACCTCACGCGGCCTATTCACTCTGAAGGACATGATGGGGTCCATGGGTCAAGTAAAGTTAAAGTGAAGCACTTCCAGGGAACTGAGGGGAAAGGCAGCACTTAGGGAACAGAATCAAACAGCATAGGCAGGGCACAGACGTAGGAGTGGGGTCTTCCCGGGACCCTCCCCCAAGTCACATGACTCAGGTGGACACTGTCTTTGCACTAAGCCAGTGAAGGTTCAGCTTTGGATTGGTTCGCATGGAAGCCAAGAACATTGGTGAGAAATGATACTGACATTGTTACTGATGCGGCCCAGATTCTCTGGCTCTGCTGCTGGAAGAGGTGACACAGGTGACCTCTGTGACACAGGTGACCAGCAGCTGGATCACTGCCAGTGCAGCTATGACAATCATTGTGAAAATCTTGCAAGTTTCCAACATACGAAGGAAGGACAGACCACTTAATTGCCCAGGAAGGTGCCACCCCCTGCACTGCCCCAGCAAGATTTGAACCAGTGACACTGGAGGGCCAACAGCCTCCACGGAGATGTAGTTTCAGTCCTCTCCAAGTTCCGATTTCCGTTTCCATCTGTATATCCAGAGGGCTCCGTGAGAGCCACACACTTACATGCCAAGCCATTGCCACAGACTTTTGTGAATGTGTTCTCAACTGACTGCGCTGTAAAGGATTACGCTTAGGAGCAAGATGGCGGCATAGGTAAACACCGGAGACTGCTGCCGCAAACAACCACTTCAAAAATACAACTAAAAGACGGAACAGACATCACCCAGAACCACAGGAAGGCTGGCTGAGGAGAGACTCTTCAACTAGAAGGAAA
>NW_005371972.1:93553-113831 GCF_000412655.1 Myotis brandtii | reverse complement strand
TTAGACAACAATCGTGCACCTATGGATGAGGACAGTGGGTGGGGAGTGAGGGCAGAGGGTGGGGTTGGAACTGGGTGGAGGGGAGTTATGGTGGGAAAAAAGAGTAACTAATGTAATAATCTGAACAATAAAGATTTAATAAAAAAAAAATAAAAAAAAATAAAAAAAAAGGATTACGCTTAGATGCTTAGGATTTTACGTGCCAACAGCGGCAGTGGACTGGCAGATAGCTTTCACAAACAGATGTGCATTTCTGCAGTCGTCGATTTTCCTTTTGATTATTATGTCACCAAATCTGGTTTCTTTCCAAGCAATTTACATTTTAAGCGATGACTCGCCTGTGAACTAACAATAATAATGGTGGCCTCCAGGTAGGGAAATTTATCTCAGCAAAAAGAAATGCTAAGCAATGCAAAATTTTGAGTTCTTATTACTGGCAACACGCCGTAAGAGGAAGAGCCACACTTTTCGACCTGTTTGCAGCAGCCACTTCTGCGGTCTTGTTGGAGGGAAGATTTCTGTTTGGAGGTGGTCTAGAAAGTATTTTATTTTTAACCCAGCGGTTCTCAACCGGGACACTGTTGCTCCTCGGGGGATATCCGGAAAAGTCTGGAGGAGAGATGTTACTGGCATCAGTGCGTCGAGACCAGAGATGCTACTGAATATCATACAGTGCACGGATCAGCCTCCACAACAAGGTATTACCTCACCCAACTGTCATTAGTGCTGAGGTTGCAAAAACTTGCTGTGAAGAGCTAAATTGTGCCTCCAAAGAGATCTGTTAAAGTGCTGACCCCCAGCCTCAGAATGGGGCCTTATCTGGAAACAGGATCACTGCAGATGCAATGAGGTAAGAGGGGGCCACACTGGAGTCAGGTGGGCCTTTGATCTAGTATGACCGGTGTCCTTATGAGAGAGGAGAGCCAACATGAAGGCACACACACAGGGAGAAGTCAGGAAGATGAGGGTAGAGCCTGGAGTGATGCTGACACAGACCAAGGGATGCTGGGAGCCACAGAAGCTGCCGGAGTCCAGAAAGGCTCCTTCTGAGAGGTTCAGGGGAGCAGGGCCCTGCTGACACTCTGATTTCGGACTTCTGGCCTCTGGAACTCTGAGAGAACATGTGTTTTAAGCCATCCAGTCTGTGGGACTTCGTCACAGCAGCCCCAGAAAACAGCACATTTTCTGAACACAGGTAAAACTTTCCTTTTTCTTAGAATGGAGACAGTGTTTGTGTTCATGACAGGTAGTGCTTTACTAGGCAAACACACTGTCCTCTCTCTATGACTCCCTTTCCTCTACATTATTATGCTAAACAGCTCTGTCCACAGGCGTCACTGTTCCCACTTCAGAGACAGTAACAGTGAGAATGAGCATTCCTCCAGAGCGTGCTTGCTGCAGTAACCCCAGGAGACAGCTGCTATGATTACCCCCATTTTGCAGTGGAGGAAACCGAGGCACAGAGAGGCGAGTGTATTTCTCAAGGTCCCGCAGGTGGTGGAGTGGAGGAAGTTTCAAACCAGCGCGGCTCCAGAGCCCTCACTCTTAACCATACGCTCTCTGGCTCTGGAGTGTCAGAAGCCAAAAGACCCAGGAAGCCACCAGTCAATGCCGATGGCAGGACCTCACTCGTCCTGCCAAATCCCATGGCCCAGTTAACAACACATCTCTAATGAAGATTGCCTTAATATAAGCAATTCCTGAACCTCATTACACACACACACACACACACACACACACACACACACACATACACACACACACACAGTGAGGCAAAAAAACTCTGAGGCAATGGGATCATTGCATACTATGTTCCTTCCTTTGACCTCATTACACACACACACACACACACACACACACACACACACATACACACACACACACAGTTCTGAGGCAAAACTCTGAGGCAATGGGATCATTGCATACTATGTTCCTTCCTTTGAGATGCAAAAATGCCATTAGTAAAGGCCCTGATAAGGTGTGCGTTTACAACACCAAAAACTCCAAAAACCTCTTCGTTGTTTTAGTCCAGTGGTTCCCCAAATTACTTAGCCATAGAAAGTGTTGTGTATAACACTATTAAAACCTAGAGCAGAGAGCAGCACACTTTTTTTTTTGTAAAGCACCAGTGAATATTTGAGGATTTGCCGGCCACCTATAGTCTCTGTCACTTGTCTCTGTTTTCCCTGTTACAACCCTTTCAAAATGTAAAATCCATTCTTAGACCCTGAGGGTCATAAGGAAAGAAGCTGCAGGCTGGATGTGGCCTGCCAGCCAGTTTGCTGACCCCACTAGGGGGAACAGAATCAGAAGACAACTTCTGAATTGTCATTTTCACTTGATAGTACTGAGAAATCCAGTGTTAGAAATCCAGGAACAGCCCTAGCTGGTTTGGCTCAGTGGATAGAGCATTGGCCTGTGGACTGAAGGGTCTAGGGCAGCGGTTCTCAATCTGTGGGTCGCGACCCCTTTGGCGGTCAAACGACCCTTTCACAGGGGTCGCCTAAGACTATCCTGCATATCAGATATTTACATTACGTTTCATAACAGCAGCAACATTACAGTTATGAAGTAGCAACAAAAATAATTTTATGGTTGGGTCACAACATGAGGAACTGTATTTAAAGGGCCAGAAGGTTGAGATCCACTGGTTTAGGGTTTGATTCCAGTCAAGGGCACGTACCTCGGTTGCAGGCTTCTTCCCAGCCCAGTCCTGATTGGGTCATGTGCAGGAGGCAACCAATCGATGTGTTTCTCTCACATTGCTATTTCTCTTTCTCTTTCCCTCTCTCTTCCACCCTCTCTAAAAATCAATGGAAAAATATCCTCGGGTGAGGATTAAAAAAAAAAGAAAAGAAAAAGAAAGAAATCCAGGAACAGAAAACTAAAATTCTGTGCATTACCCCGCAGTCTGCCCACGTAACAAATGAGAAAATATAAAAGTCTGAGCAGGGCCTTCATTTGTGAGAGGGAACATGACTCACGGCGAGAGTGGGCGGCGGGAGCCTGTGTGGAGCTCTGGTGAGGCCGCTGCACCTACTCGGGCCTGAGAACGTCCTTCCACCCTGGGGGGAGGGGGGGCTACAGGTGTTTAAACATCATCTGGACATCGTGCCGACAGTTCTCTCTGTAACCAGGCTCAGTGGATGCCTGCCAGGCGTAGCTCATAGAGATTTCAGCTCTTCCGGGTCCCAGGCTGCCAACCTTAGCGAGATAATGAGGACTTCTCTGGGCGCCGAATTGGACTTCCTTTAAAAATGCAGGCAGGGCTCCCGAGGGAAGTGCAGGCCCCGGAGCAGGGCGCAGTCTCCGAGGTCTATATTTAGAGCAGTTGCTCCTTTGAAGGAAGAGGAGTGATGTAAGAGGCAGCCTGGGCCAGGAGGCAAGACCAGGGCTCTGGAGTGGGCTCTGCCAGCACTCGCTGGGGGACCACATGGAGACGGAGCCCCTCTCTGCATCAGTTTCTCTAGAAGCAGAGTGTCTCCAACGGATGAAATAAAGACAAACAATATACTGCCGCAGGGTTTGATCTGCACTGACCCATTTACCAGCAGATTTTTTCAACAAATGCAGTGGGCCCTCCTGTCCCTGAGTTCCACATCTGAAGACCCAACCGTGCATGGAAAACAATATTTTTGCATCCCCAACTACAGATTCCTGACCGGGGATCCAAACTACTGTTTTCTATCTGTGGCTGACTGAATCCAGGTATTTCCAGTCCTGACTGTAGAGTCAAAAGTAACAGGCAGATTTTCGGCCCGTAACCCCCGGTGTTGTTTATGGTTGGAGGGTCAATTGTACATATAAATTAGCGAATGTTTGTCAGGGTGATAAAAGAATAAGATCTGGAGTCACAGGTCTGGATTTGAATCCTGGATTTGCACTTTTCTAGCTGCGGGAAGTTGAGCAAACGACTTAGCCTCTTTGAAGCTCGGCTTAGCCATCTACGAAATGGGGATAATAATTCTGATCGTAAAGTGCTGATGGAGGACTTAAGCTACGTGGTCTGTGTAAAGACCCTAGAACAATGCCTTGTGCATAGTAGGTGCATATCTTGGACTTCTAGCCACAGAGGCTGTGGCAGACAGACAAGAATCTGTGGCCCCATGATCCCCGCCTCCTGGCGTTCACCCTCGTGTGTGATCCCCTCCTCTTGAGGGTGGGAGGGACCTGTGACTTGCTTCTTACTAACAACACACGGCAAAAGTGACGACATGTCACCACCATGATTGTGTTGTGTAAGATCGATGTCTGTCTTGCGAGTCTCTCTTTTGCTTCTGGCTTTGACGACGTCGTAAGTTGCCACCTCGTGTGAGCTGCCTATGAAGACGGCCACGTGGCAAGGACCGAGGGCATCCTCAGTATGACAACCAAAAGTAACCCCAGCCACTGCACCTGTGCCCCGGGAGACAAAGCCCCTTCCCAGGATCACGGCTCTAGACCCTTCTAAGTGATTCATGATGCCGATGACAATAATGAAGACAAGCATTATCGGGAACCAGGCTCCATGCCCAGCAGGCACCACACCCTACTGTGTTTAATAGTAATACTGCGAGGCATGATCTCCATCCGTGTTTCTTTGGAGAAGACTCGGAGAATCTGAACACTTTTCTCAAGGTGGGAATTCAGTGGCCATTGCTCGAATCCACCTGTTTGACTCCATGTGGGTGCTGGGGTCGGCTAGCTCCAGAGGCGCGGTGCACCTTGGCCCTGACTGGAGGCCAATCTTCCAAAGCGTGTTCTTTTGTTGTTGTTGTTTGTTAATCCTCACCGGAGGATACTCTTTCCACTGACTTTTAGAGGGCGTGGGAGGGAGGGAGGGAGTGAGAGAGAGAGAGAGAGAGAGAGACATGGATGTGAAAGAGACACATCAAGTGGTTGCCTCCCATGCACACCCTGACTGGGGCCGGGGACCAAGTCTGCAACAGAGGTATGTGCTCTTGATGGGAATCAAACCCAGGATACTTCAGTCCGTGGGCCGATGCTCTATCCACTGTGCCAAACCAGCCAGAGCAGTTATGTGTTTTTAATTGGATGAGTTTCCTGGAGGAGATGGAAGGAAGGTGGCTGCCTGCCACTGGTAAGTGCCTCAAAATGGGTCTCAAAATCAATTAAAGCTGAAACTAATTAGCAGCAGGATTCATTGGAAGAAGATTTTTTTTTTTTAAATTTCCATTGGTTTCCAAACTGTTTTATGAACAAAATTCAGATTGTGGCTCCAATGCAAATCAACATGGATTGAACACAATTCTCAAAAGTAGAGTTTCCAGGACTGAGGTGACATCCCTCATTGAGGGCAGCTCACCAATGGGCCTGAGGTTTCAGGGCCCGGGCAACACAGGGTGCCACCTGGAGACAGGGAGGCCTGGGGCGGCCAGACCGGGGGGCTGTCCCAGAATCCATCCCCACATCCGCATCGGCTGACCTTCATATCAACAGCTCTTAACCGAGGCAAAATTATTCTTTACTCCTGCAATCAAGCACTTCAGCGCAAAGCAATCTCCACGTATTCGTGCCAATTTTCCTAAATTGCTCGAGTGTGGCAGCAACATGCATGAAGTGGACTCGAATCGTCTTTCTAATCTTTTTCCTCAAGTTCCCCCCACCCATCCTCAGCTACCGATGCTCTTAAACTCATGGCGACCCCATCAGAGGAGAGCACTGGCGGGAACATGGCATGTGCCAGCTCAGCACTAGGTGCCCGCCAGACCGAGCGAATGGAAAATCCCGCCTGAGGGGGCAAGTCGGCTCAGCCCGCCCTCCGACAGCCCGCATCTGCAGCTGCTCCCTTCCTCGTGTCCTCTCCAACCTCCTGTCACCCGGTGCTCCTCACCGTCCTTTTTAACTTTCCTGTAACAGGTGGTATTTGGGGCCCCTTCCTATGTGTCCAGCATCGGGCTAGGTGCTTTCTGTGAATTATTCAGAACATTCACTTATTGAGGGCCTACTACGTACAAAACGCTATTCTAGGCACTGAGGACATGGAAGTGAGCAGAACAGACAGAAAGCCCTGCCCTCGGGGAGCTTACATGCTTGTCCGGAGACAGGAAATAGATGCCACACACAGAACAACATGCAGATTGCGAGGGAGCGGTCGGTGCTAAGGAGAATGAGGCGGGGCAGAGTTACAGCAGGAGTTGGTTGGGGGAGGTGAATGGATTAAACCCCGGATGAGCAGCTAGGGGAGACCTTCTGGGGAGGTGACACCTGGGTCAAGACCTGAAGGAATGGAGGGGCCAGCTCCATGGATGGCTGAGAGCAGAGTAATCCAATGGAAGGAATGACCTGCGCAAGGTCCCGAGGCAGGAGCAGCCCTGTGGGTGTGCAGAGCAGCGGAGAGGCCTGTGCAGCCGGGAGGCGTGAGGGGAGCACGTGTGGGACCCGAGGGGAGCGGGAGGCCAGGAGGGCACTGGGATTTTGTGAGCTGGGAGCACTGCAGACTCTGCGTCAAGGAGGAACACGACCCGGTTTCAGATTCAACAGAGCCGCTGCCTGCGTTGGGAAGAACTTGGTGAAGAGGGTCAAGTGCAGGAGGACGTCAAATTTGATCATGAAACAGCCCCTTGAGATCCTCATCATTCTCCCATTTTACAGGTGAGTGTTGTAAAGGCTTTTTTTTTTAAAGTAAAACTATGACTCTTGTGCAGATATGAAATGAACATATGATTTTTAAAATGTTCAATTTACTCGTAATGAGGGAACCAAGCAACGGTTATGAATGGTTCAAAAACACATCTGTAGTTCAGGGAAGTTGGGATGAATGGCTACTGGGGGCAGCCTGGCTTGGTGCACAGCGGGCCAGAGAGCTCGGGGGATCCCTACAGGACGGAGCATGGTTTGCGTCTGCATTACTCCCAGTGGCCTACAACTTACACACAGTCAGAATCAACCTGGAGAGGGGCCTTCTAGAGAGGCACAACTCTGCACTGAAATGCACATTTTTCCTTACAGGAAAGAAAAGCAATTTGAGGCTGAGAGAGGTTAAGAAACGGGGTGCAGGTCACTCAGTAACTGTTCACACTGGGGTCTGAACCCCTGCTTTCCTGACTCCCAAGTCAGGGCCCTCAGCTTCCCACATTTGCTGGCGTACAGACTTGCTGAAATATTACCAGAGATTTGGAGAGCAGTAAAACTCGGTTATGTACAGTAACCTCAAAAGAACTGCATAATTTAATATCCAAATCAACACATATTTCCTGAATGTCTGCTCGGTGCAAAGCATGGAAACAGGGCACGGGGGACCCAAAAATAAATAAGAAATCGCTTCCAATAAGCCAGCAATTTAATGATACAAAAAGCAACCCTGGCACGATGCAAATGCTCAAAGTGTACTGCATGCGTGAATCCAGCACCTGACGGAAGACCCTCCACCCTACTGCCCATGTCTGTGTTGTCACCAGCTGCATATTCAGTAAGGAAGGGTATGGAACACACAGATATGTAAATGCGTCCACTGTCATGCAAAACTGCACAGACAACTACAGCCTGAGAAATTCACTGTGAATAGGGCCGGAGAGCTGCTCAAACTAGCAGGATAAAAAGATCGGTATCTTGTGAATGTTTGCATCCCCAGTTGAGAGGCACTCTGTTAACCGTGATAAAAAGTGAAGGGTCGAAGGACAACTCAAAGGAAGGAGTAAAGGCTATATTTTTAGAGAGAAGCTGTTGCTGCCTTTGGTGATTAATTTTATATGTCAACTTGACTGGGCCACGAGGGGTCCAGAAACTTGGTCAAACATGATGCTGAGTATTTTTGATAAGTTTAACATTTAAATTGATAGTTCGAGTGAAGCAGATTGCTCTCCCTAATATGGGTGGGCCTCATCCAATCAGTTGAAGGCCTGAATAGAGCAAAAGGCTGATTTTCCCCCAAATAAGAGGGAATTTCTCTTGCCTGACTGCCATGGAGCTGGACATTGTTTATTTGTTTGTTTGTTTGTTTGTGTTTTTCCCTGCGTTCAGACTTGAACTGAAACATCAGCTCTTCCTGGGTCTTGAACCTACCAGCCTTTGGACTGGAATGACCCCAAAAACTCTCCTGGGTCTGCAGCTTTTCTTCTCATCCTGCAGGTCCTGGGACTTGTCAGCCTCCATAACCAATGAGCCAATTTCTTATAATACATCTCTACACATACCTACATCCGATTGGTTCTGTTTCTCTGGAGAACGCTGACTCATACATAGCTCCACCCACTCTAACTTCCCCTTTATGCCTAATACATAGTCAATACTTAATTCATACTTGTGGAAATTTGCTCAGGATCTAGAGTGGTTCAAGCACTTACTATGTGGCTGCTTTTTTCTCTTCCCCATTCAAAGAATGAGAACAGGTGCATTTCCCTAGGGATGTTGGCATTCGGGAAATTTGAATGTCTGCTTTAATGTTTTATTTTCTTTCCATGTTATTTCTTTTTGTATTTCATAAAGAATCCAATGTCTCTCTTTTTACCCCTGACATTAATCATCTATGAGTTCCCAACACAGAAAGTCAAAATTTTGGTTGATTTTCTTTCTTTATCAGAGTCTCAAATTGTGACACCTTCACCCCCTTGGTCTCGAGGACCGATTTAGTTACCTGCCCAACCAGGTGGGTGCCCCTTCCACCAGGGCTGTCCTGGGTGGGTTTCCCCAGAAGTAGCACAGCCTTTAGAGTGCTTATAGCTGTAAGCGGCAGAGAACTTAACTGGAAGTATGCCAGACAGGAAGGCCACTGGTCATCTCATCCATCTATCAGGAAGTCTAAAGATGGGACAGTCTGTTCAACTCCACCAACAGAAGACCGGTGCTCTCTATGCCATCAGATCGGACACAATGAATTCCTCTCGGGGCCCATGCTGGCTGAAGCCGTCCAGGCTTTGCTTGTGGACACCACAGCAAGCAGCAGAGAGGAGGATCATTTGCTCTCACCAGTTCTCTTTATTTCTGAAGACACCTTTCCCAGAAGCCACAGCGCGGGGTTTCTGTCACATACTAATGGGCAGAGGAGAGTCTGTGTCATTCCTAACACAATCACCGGGCAGAAAAGAGAAGCCTTCAAGATTGGCTTAGGGAGACTGAGATCCAAATCCTCTCTTTGAAGGGTGGGTGGGGGTCCAGGCTCACCACAGTGACATGGTTACTCTAGGCCAGCCGTGGGCAAACTACGGCCCTCGGGCCGGATCCGGCCCGTTTGAAATGAATAAAACTAAAAAAAAAAAAAAAAGACCGTACCCTTTTATGTAATGATGTTTACTTTGAATTTATATTAGCTCACACAAACAGTCCACCCATGCTTTTGTTCCGGCCCTCTGGTCCAGTTTAAGAACCCATTGTGGCCCTCGAGTCAAAAAGTTTGCCCACCCCTGCTCTAGGAGCATGGATGGCACCACCTTCTGTGAGCAAAGATGGGGAGGGATTTGGGTAGACAACCAAGAGTGACAGCCATGAGTAGCATCACAACAAACTTCTCAGAGAGAGAGGTCTATTCTTCTCTTAAAAATGACCAAATAGCCACAGAGGGGGAATAGGAATCGGGGAGGAGAGCTTTGGGAAATTTAAATTCCATTTGCACGCATCCAGACTCAGCAGTAAGTCTTGACAACATTTAAAACTTACTGAGGGATATCTTTAAAAATATATTTTTATTGATTTCAGAGAGGAAGGGAGAGGAAAAGAGAGATAGAAACATCAATGAAGAGAGAGAATCACTGATTGGCTGCCTCCTGCAACCCCCCTTGGGGATTGAGCCTGCAACCAGGGCATATGCCCTGACCAGGAATTGAACCGTGACCTCCTGGTTCATAGGTCAATACTCAACCACGGAGCCGGCGGGCAATAATAATATTTGAAAAAAGAGATTATAAAAATGTGTTACGTCCCTAAAGCTGTAAGTGGCCTGCCCGGGTTGGCGAGAACCTAGTAGAGCCTGGATTGAAGTCCAAGTCTAATGCTGCAGCCACATTTCTGCTGACTGTTCCATAGGAGGGTTCTGTGGAGATGCAGCCACAGAACACGCCTGGGAAGGAGTTATATTCAGGCTGGGCTGTGAAGGCAAAAAAATAAAACAAACACATGGAAAAGCTAGGAGAGGACAGAGCAACAGGTGAACAGGGTGGGGCAATGCAGCCGGGGACGGGGCCCTCGTCTCCGAGGCAGCACATTTCAGCGGCAGTGAGAGCGGTGCTGCCCATCTCTGAAAGGAGGGGGACCCCGGTATTCCCGCTGAAGATGGGCGTTTGCCTGTGGGAGTTCCCCAAACAGGCCTTTGCGTGTGTACAACAGGGATCCTCAGAATACACTCTGTCCAGTACCAGGAGCCGAGAGATAAACCAAGCATCATGCATGAAAGAGCCACCTAATAAACCGGGGGGCTTCATATCACACAGTAAACACAACTGAGGGGCCCCAGCAGGGGTCAGCCAACTGCGGGGCCCTGTTTTTGTGTCGTCTGAAGGATTTTACATTTTTAAGGATCATAAAGTAAACAAAGACGAATATGTGATAAGCAATATGTGGCTGCAGAGACTAACATGCTTCCCACATTGTCCTTCACAGAAAAACTGGCAGACCTTGACCGAGAGCAACTTACAAAAACGTGGCTGAGCCTTAGAAGTACCACAGTAAGTGGAAAAAAGATCTCAAACATTTTATATGTGGTATGACATCCTTTTTATAAAGGTAAAACTGACTAAAATGAAAATGGGCTTTTAAAGAGTTCACACAGATGCAATAAAAATACCTCAGAAAAAAAGCAAGAGGATGACAGAATTCAGAGGAATGGGGACCTACCCCAGGTGGGGAAACACTTAGCTACCCCAGGGGATAAGGTAGGGTGGGCAGCCTTTAGATAAAGGCTATGGTCAAGGTCCTACCTTTTGTTGTGGGGGTGGCTAGGGGTTGCTTATTACTTTTTAGAATAACTAACTAAATAGACATAGACCCTGCATGGACCAATGATGAGAGTGTATCATGAGCTAAGGCTTATCATTAACCCAATTCTGGCACCAAAGTCCAAGACAATTAACAAGCAAAACCAATTTGTTGCAATTTTTAAAATAATAGCAGCATGTAAGGTAAAAAAGTAAAATCATCACTTGGCCACTTCTAATGCCACAGCTCAGAGATAACCACTGCCAACTGTCTGGGGGGTGGTTTGCTCATATGAGGATAGAACTCACTGCTAAGACAAAGAGACCCCCAAACACACACATGCATAGATAAGATGGGAGCTAATGTGTCTCCCTCATCACAGTGGACTGTCCTGGTGGTAGTGACTGACTCCCCGTTGGGGACCCAAGCCCCTTCTATCTTGATGTTTCAAGTCGCCTTTGTCTGCATGATAGGAGAGCACCCAATACCACTTCCACAGCAGGGGGAAAAGGGCCACAAGGATATTCCCATTCCATATAAAGGCAATGTTGCACATGTCACCTGCTCACACCACCAGCCAAATCTTCACTGCAAGGGAGTCTGGGAAATGTAGTCTTTATTCTAGAAGGCTATGGGCCCAGCTAAAACCCAGAGATCCTAGTATTTCTTTTCTGCACCTACACTGACATATAAATGTATGTGCATGCTCCTTTATTTATGAAACTAGATACACCCTACGTAAGCTCGAGCTGTCCCGCAGGTTGAATTTTTCAGTTATCGACGTATCCAAGAAGTCTTTCCAGATGAGCACACAGGGCGTGTCTCATTCCTTGTGATAATTACACAGTGTTCCATTGCCTGTATGTAGCGTAATGTACATAACCGACTCCCCATTCATCAACATTTTAGGGTGTTTTTTTTCCCCAGTTGCCTGGGCTCCTCTGAAAGATTCGATGACCACACACACGTATTAAGTCATTACAAAGCAGAGAGACACAGTGACACAGCTGCTGACGATAAGGCCTGGTGAGAAGGGATGGTCCTGGACTGACCTCACCGCACTTCAGCATCGATGTCTTCAGTCTGCTTCTGACATAGGCAGTGAAGCTTCTGGGGGGACGAGCGGGGGCAGCCGGGGTCCTGCTGGGAGAAGCTTGACTGTTTCCGTCCAGTGCCTGTTTCCTCCCACTGGCACAAAGCGGGCTGCAGCCACAGGGAGGTGAGCCTCACTCACCTGAATTAGCCAACGCTGATTTGGGAACCAAGATGGGGGAGAAGGACGACAGCAGGAGGAGGAACCAGCATGCCTTCTGTCCTCTGACTGCCCCGCAGGAAGTCATACCCACAGCAAGAGAGACTGACTTTGTATCTGGGTAATAAAATTAGGCAAAGACCGGAAACAAAATGCTCTCTGCTCAAGTTAATAGTGTCCCCTTGGTCTCCCGATGCCCGTGGAACATGATGATGCTTTCCCTTTGTATGGGTTCCCTCTGCCTGCTTCTGCGGTGCGCCACGACAGCACATTCGGAGGGAACCCGCACAGCTGTCACAGCTGCAGGCCGAGGTGGCCCCGAGCAGCTTCCAGGTGTTCGGAACTGGGGATACCCTATCCTTGTTATGACATGTGATTAGCAAGCTTTAGGAAGTGTTAGGAATTCTTTAATTGCAGGTTCTATGAAATGAGACTCTTCCGTCCCAGAAGGCAATCTGGCAATAAAAAATCTGTGAAACATGCCGGAAGGGGGGTCGGGAGAGGGAGGCCAACATTCACTGAGCGATGACTCCCGTTGCTAAGTTCTGAGCTAGTTGTGACCCAAACACAGCTCATCTATATCCTCAAAATAATTCTTTGAATTTGGGGAAACTGACAGCCAGGAAGGCAAATAAGCCTGGGTTGGGCTTTCCCCTCAGGCCCGGCTGGCTTAGTGCCCCCGTTTTTGCTGGTCAGTTCTACAGCTCGGCGGGCATGGGAGGAACCCACTCAGGCTTGGGTTTGGGCTTTGCTGAGTTTCAGATGACTGACCGTGAGGCTCCCAAGTGGAGATGTCAAGTCAGCAATTGGATATAAGAATGTGGAGTTCACATCAGAAGCCTGGCCTTGAGACGGAAATGGAGAAGTCCTCAACATGGGGAGGATTTCCAAAGCCAGGCGGCCAGGCACGTTCACCTGTGGAGTGGGGATAGCTTGACAAGAGTTACCCGAAGAGGATCCCTGGGGGACTCCAGCACTGAGTCACAGGGGACATGGTGAAATCAGCCAGGAGAAGGGAAAGCAGTGGCTGGTGAGGTGGAGGGCAGTCAGGAGGAAGGGCTGTCTTAGAAGCCGGGAGGTCAAGTGTTTCGAGAAGCAGGGAGTAGTTTTGAATGATGCTAGAAGGTCGTGTACAATGAACACTAATTTGGCTTACCAATCTTTGGTATTTTCTCAGAAACATTCTGAACACAGAATGATGCTAATTTGGAAATGTAGGGAAGCAAACATACTGTTCATGTCGCAGCATTTCCAAGCTAGCATTGAATACTGTGAGATAACAGAAAAAAATAATATATATATTGGTCTCTGCCCCTGGTTGGCACAGAGCTTCTAAACCCTTGTAATTGCCTAAGTGATAAGAGCACTAGAGCATCTTTTTAAATACTTGGCCTTTGACCCTAGCTGTCGATACAGCATTCCTAAATCCCTTGGACTTTCCTGGGTGACAGCAGCATCTTTTATCCTAACAAGGTGACTCCGGGTGGGCTCCTGGACGCGGGCTGGTCACCAGAAAGACCGAACTATGATTAGAGTGTGGAATTTTCCACCCCAGCCCCCACTCTCCAGAGAAGGGCGAGGGGCTGGGCCTGGAGTGAATGGTCAATCGTGCCGACATCGTGAAGGCTCCATAAAGTCCCAAAGGACAGGGTTGGGAGAGCTTCCTGGTTGGTGAAGACGTGGAGGTGCTCCAGTTATGGGAAGGGGGAGGAGGCCTAACTAAGCCTTGACATCTGAACAGGGAGTTTGCTTCAGACACAAGATCATTCCTATGGTTCAAATGCATGAGTAAGATGATGCCGTGTCACCTTTCCCTCCTTGGTTTTCGGATCAAGCGCGTCTGAGTTTGTTAGGACTGAACAAGCAGCGGATGATTTGAGCTTCAGACATTGGGTCCCGAGTCTTCACAATCATCCTCGGCCACGGAGCCATTACAGTGACTAGAATGCGAAATGTATAACATTGAAGCCAACCAGCCCTCATGGGCTGGTTCCAGTAGGTGAGGGTGGAACCCCCAAGAGTGAGTTTCCCCGGGGATGCCCGTGGGGAGGAAGTCCTCTCTCAGAACCCAATGTCCGCCTTACTTCTAGGTCTGTAACTTCTGGGCCTTAAATCCAGGCACTAAGCATTTATTAATGGGAAATCTGCTCTCTTTAGTGAGCGGTAATCACTGAATTTGGACCATATAATTAATCACAGAAAAATATAGCCCCACCACCTGCCATTTAAAATTCCTGGCAAGATCTGAGTGGAACTCTCTGGAGGTCAATGGTAATCGGAAATGAATGATGCTTTCATAGTCCACAATGATCATTTTCTGATCAAACAAATGCAAATAACGTTTGCTGCACAGCTGGCTAGCACTGCCTGGGCGAGCCAGGGACAAAATTAGAAATGCTAAGTTCTGTCACTACCTTCCCCATCCTTGGTCATAAAATCCAGGTCTAGGCTTAAAATGCTGCCTGTCCCTCTGTAATTCAAGAGCATCCATGCTACCTTGTAAGTAAGAGCCATTGGACAATTAATAGTGTCTTATAACCCAAACACTCCCATTTGAATAAAAAGGCGACGGACAAAACCACTTCTTAGCACAGATAAATGTCTATTCTTGTATTTGCTTAGATATTCTCAATACAAAACGTTCTCGTTGGTGTTGACTTTGAGATGAATTTTTTTTTGAAAGGCAAACACTCAGCATTTTCTTTGATTGTTGCTTATACTGCAATCAATACATCTTCTTTACCCTGCTGCACCGAATTTTCATAGGCCACGTTCTACACTTCCAAGAGCCCGGCCACGCTGACTGGCTTGGCTCAGTGGTTGAGTGTCAACCTATGAACCAGGAGTCATGGTTCGATTCTCAGTCAAGGCACCTGCCCGGATTGCAGGCTCTATCCCCAGTGGGGGTGGGGGGGGAAAGCTGGGCAGGATGCAGCCAATCAATGATTCTCTCTCATCATTGACGTTTCTCTCTCTCTCTCTCTCTCTCTCTCTCCCCCCCCCTTCCTCTCTAAAATCAATAAAAATATATTTTTAAAAACACACACACACACACACAAAATAAAACAAAGTGCCTGGTCAGGCTGAAATGATCCTGGAAAGGGTGCGTCGTGAGGCAGTGTTGCCACAGAGGCTGCCAGGAACTGCAGTGTTAATTCCAGAGAACGTAATTTATAAAATAGCTTAAAAACAAGGCGAGCGCACTGATAACTTTCTTGCTATTTATAACAGTGAATGTTTTAAATAATAAAATGTTGAGCTGCAAGAGACTTCAAATATCTAAGCCACTAACTTGAAAACCATGGAAACTGCGGTCCTTAGAGTCAAGTGCCTCGTCCCGGAGTTGCAAACACTACGTTGTGATGTAAGCAACACTTTGTAGTTGGAGCTCTAGGATCCAAAGCAGGTGGAACCAGAGGATAATTGAACGCCGGCTGACTTCTGGGGTTTTTCTAACAAAAAAGTCACTATATTTAAATGCAAATGACAAAGAACGGGTACAGATAACAGCCAGGAAACATTTTTCAGCATGGAACAGATGGAACAGATTTTATCATTGAAATGCCTCTGTAATTTCTGAATTGGGGGAATGGAGGATGATACAGTTCTTAGAGTCTGGCTATTTGATGCTAGAATTGTGAGGAGGGGCAGGTGTGCAAGGTACAGAATGAGAATCCTTGATCGTTTGGAAGCAGCTGAGGAGAGGACTAACATCAGGAAAGATATTAAGTCCTTCGATCCACGAGAGCAGTGATTCTCAAATCTGTGTATAAGAGTCCCTTGGGAACCTAAATAAAATACAGATTATAAATACAATCACTCAGAAATTACGACTCAGACATTTGTAGATAGAACCCAGAAACTGTCCTTTTCACTCAGCCTCAATTTGGGAAACGCTGGCATAGCAGTCCGCCTACCCTAATTACATATACTCCTGCCCCCTCCTCATTCCCTGGAGGTTTGCTAAGTAAGGCATATGGGGGTGGCCACAAAAGAAGAGTATTTGACTTTGATCCCTGACTCTGCCTTTACTGTTCCCTCAACTTGAAGGTAGTGATAATCAAAGGAATAGCAGTAAAATTCTTAGCACCATACCTGACAAGCAATAAACTTTTAATAACTGGTAGTTGTTATTCTTTTATGACTTTAATAACAGCAGCAACAACAATACTATTCTGGCCAAAGCTATACTAAGACTGTAGTTGGAATAAATTATTAATGGGTCAGGGTTAGGGATAAAATAATCAAATTGGACTCCGCTTTAAAACGTGTACTCAAAAGGACTTCTGCTTCCAATCACAGTGGGAAAACGGAGCGGATTGACCCTCCTGCTGTCCATAACTGGGAAACTGGACATGAAAAACAAAACAACAGTTTTCAGACTTTGGATGACAGACAGATCAGCTCAGGGATCCCTGAGGGGGGACAAGGCAGGCCTGTGGTTGTCCTGGAAGTGCATCACCGACGGCGGGGAAGGAGGAGGTTCCCACGCAGCATTCAGAGGACTCTCTAAGTTGAGGACACAGAAATATGTGTTCAGAGAAGCTGAGGACCAAGTAACAGAAAGTAGAAAATAGAAATAGCCCTTTCTCTATTAAAATTTAAATTCATATTAAAAACCTTACTATGAATAAAATTGTATATCCAGATGGCTTCACTCATGAATACTATCAATCATTTAAGGAGGAAGTTAACCAATTCTATTCACACTCTTTCAGAAAATAGAGGAGGGAACCTTTACACACTCATTTTATGAGGTCAGAATCGCTGTGACATCAAAAATAGATGAAGACATTCTAAGAAACTAAAGGTACAGGAATACAGACTCAAAAATTCTTAAGATAGCTTTTGTAAGTAAAACCCTACAATATATGTAAGTATACTGTGGCTACATGAGAATTTTCCCAGGAATGCCAAGATGGTTTAAAGTTTGAAAATCAATCCATGTAATTCACCTTACTAACAGAATAAAGGTGAAAACCATAATGTCCCTTCAACAGATGCAGAAAATGCATTTGACATTTTCAATATAATTTCATGAGCAAAGAAGAACTAGAAGGGAAATTCCTTCAAACTGATAAAGGACACTTACAAAAAACATACAGGAAACATATTTAAGAGTGTAAGCCTGAATGTTTTTTCCTTAAGAAAAGGATGTCCACTCTTGTCACTCTTATTCAACATAAGAAGTTGTAGGCAACAGAGTAAGTCAAGAAAATGAAATACAGCCTCAAAAAGAAGTAAAACTTTATTTTCAGATGACATGATCATCTCTGTAGAAAATTAAAAGGGATCTTTTTTTTAAAAAAAGCTACTATAAGTAACAAATGATTCCAACAAGACAGCAGGGTACTATTCTATTTCCATATGCTAATTATAAATTAAATTTAAAAATAAAATTTACAGTAGCATAAAATACTTAGTACATCAAAATCTATACAAGACCTGAATGCTGAAAGCCATAAAACAATGCTGGAAAAATTAAGGAAGACCCTAAAAAAAATCCCCAAGGAATATATCATATTCATGAATTGAAAGTCTCAATATTTTTAACATGTCAATTCTCCCCAAATTGATCTGCCCATTCCATGCAATACCAATCAAGATCCTATCAGGATTTTCTGAAAAATCAATAAGATTTTTTAACATTTATATAGAAATGCAAAGGACCTAGAACAGCAAAAACAAGTGTTAAGAATGAAGTGGATGACTTTTGCTATTAGATTTAAGACTCCCCACAAACCTATGGTAATCAAGAGAGTCTAGTATTGACATAAAGATAGACATATAGATCCATGGGACAGAATTCAGAGTTCAAAAGTAGATCCACACATGGATGGTCAAATGATTTTCAACAAAGAGCCAAGGAATTAAATGGGAAAAGGATGATAGTCTTTTCAATAAATGATGCTGGACTAGTTGGGTATAGATGAATACTCTTGCTTTATATCATACACAAATATCAGTTCAGAAAGGATTCTAGACCTACACATAGAAGCCCAAAATATAAAACTTCTAAAAGAAAACACAGGGGGGAAAAATTTGGTGCATGCAGAAATTTCTTAATTAGAATACAAAAGGCATAACCCATAAAAATAATTAACTGGATTCGACCATAATTGCTTTTTGAAAGACCATTAGGAAAATGAAAAAGCAAGCCCAAGACTGAGAAAATATTTGCTGTCCTTGTACCTAATAAAGGACTTATATCCAGGATGTATAAAGAAGTCTTACAACTCAATAATGAAGTAACTAACTAACTAACTAAATAAATAAATAAATCAGCAAAGGTTTGAACACACTTCCCCAAAAGTCTGGAAAACATATGAAATGGTGCTCAATATTATTAAGCCATCAAAGAAATTCAAATGAAAATCACAAAGAGATACCAACACAAATCTATTCAGTTGACTACAAGTTAAAGATTGATACTATAAAGTGTGGTAAGGATGTGGAGCTACTGGAAAGTCCATTGCTGATGGGAATATAAAACAATGTAACTCTTTTGGGCAGAAGTTGGGCAGCTTCTATAAAGTTCAATAACCTTCTCCATTAGACCCAGCAGTTGCACTTCTGAGTATATACTTAAGAGAAAAAAACAAACATGAATGCACAAAACCTTGTACATGCATGTTCATAGCAGCTTCTTCATAAAAGCCAAAACCTGAAAACAATCCCAATATCCTTTTACCAGATGAATGGGTACATAAATTGTGGTATATGCTTACAATGGAGTATTACTCAGTAATGAAAAAGAACACACTACTAATAATGTAACAATAGAGACAAGTCTCAAAAACATGCTCAGCAAAAGTCTTGAGACACAAAAGAGTACAGACTATACGATTTTACATTTATATAAAATCCTAGCAAAGACAGAGCTAGTCCATAGTGTGAGAGAGTAGATCAGTGTCTGCCTGGGGCAGGGATTGGGGGCGGAATGTGGACTGGGAAGAGCACAAGGGCATACTTTAGGGTCATGCAACTGTTTTATACCTTCACAGTGGTGTTTTATATCTTGATTGTGGTGGTGGTTATACAGATATAGACATTTGTGAAAACATCACATTGTACACTTAAAGTGTGTATGTTTTTTGGGCATAGGAGTGTGTATGTATTGTATGTAGTTTACTGTAACAACAGAACTGATTTTTAAAAATTTGTTCTCTAATACTTTCTGCTTCACTGTTTTGTTATTTATGCATTAATTTATCAAATGTTTAGTTGCCAGGCATTGTGCTGGGCTTCGAGGAAACAACAGTGAATGAGACAGATGAGGGATTTGCTTTCATGTACATATTTCATCATGGTTGTAAAGACAGATAAAGAACAAGTGAATTAAGTGAAGAAATTGATTATCACACAAATATCTGTATATAAATAATCATGGTGGCACTATATATTATAACCCAAAGGTGGAAAAAACTCAATTGTTCATCAACTGATAAATGGATAAACAAAAAGCAGTAAATCCATAAGAACAAAATGTGGCATATCCATACAACAGAATTTATTCAGCTCTGAAAAAGGAATGAAGTTCTGACACATGTACAATTAGGGTGAACCTTGGAAGCATTGTGCTAAGTGAAAGAAGCCAGGAACAAAAGGCCATGTGCTGTGGCATTCGTTTCATATGAAATGTCCCGACAGTAGATTAGTGGTTTCCAGGGGATTGCAGGAGGGGAGAATGGTGAGTGACTGCCAATGGGTATTCGGTTTCTTTTTGATGGAAAGGTTCTGGGATTAGATAATGGTGATGATTGCACCACCATGTGAATATACTACAAACCACTGATTTGTACACTTTAAAAGAGTGAATTTGCCCGGCTGGCATGGCTCAGTGGTTGAGCATCAACCTATGAACCAGGAGGTCATGGTTCAATTCCTGGTCAGGGCACATGCCTAGGTTGCAGGCTCAATCCCCAGTGTGGGGCATGCAGGAGGCAGCTGAGCAATGATTCTCTGTCATCATTGATGTTTCTCTCTCTCTCCCTCTCCCTTCCTCTCTGAAACCAATAACAACATCCTATCTAATAATAGACAAACATGGTAATTAACTGTACCTCCAACACTCTTCCCATTGGCTAATCAGGGCGATATGCAAATTAACTGCCAACCAAGATGGCGGCCGGCAGCCAGGCAGCTGAAGCGAACAGGAGGCTTGCTTGCTCCAGTGAT